>NC_092582.1:7645000-7930000 GCF_037975245.1 Apostichopus japonicus | reverse complement strand
AAATTGCATCTAAGGCCAGGTGAAAATGCAAAAGTTTTTACAAGATGGAGTGGGTGTTGAAGTGTGCTACATTGCACCAAATTGCATCTGAGGCCACCTGGAAATGCCAAAAAATAGAAACCCCTCCCCCAGGCCGGCCATCAGTCTTCAGCCCCCTCCCCCACTCAAAAGTACCTTCCTACGCCACCGGTATACAGCTTTTCTAATATCAAGTTGGTTCACTGGCTAAGGTTGCATAAACGCCATGGACAGTCACGGAGTGTAACTCCGATACACGGTCCTTCAGCACTCCATTTTCTTCCACGCTGCCCTACACCACCCCCTTACCAGTTCTTACGAAGAGAAACAACGTCATTTCACTGTTAGGTTTGTATAACAAAGGTGTTAGGTATATATAAATAAAGCTGTTAGGCTATGGGCTAGGTGTTCTCTAACAAAGGCTCCCTTGTATAAGAGGCTCCACGGTAGTATCAAGCATGAATGTACGGTGAATCATACTGAGATGTGAAAATGACATTTCATGCAACCATATGTATAACCAATGCGCATTGTATTTATGCTAAAATGCAACTCAAGCTATTATATACACAATTGACTCATACACCTATAGGCTTAACCTATTTGGTATTGATCGCATACATATGCGCTCAGTATAATTTCTACACTGATATAGATACAGCCATGCACTAATATATATAAATTCATGTTTAGTACTTATTATTTCATTGATATATTCAAGTAGAAATTTGTATGTTACACTTACCCAATTTTTGAGATATATGAAATTAATAGGTCAGATTTCACCACCCCTAAATACTGAGTTTTAGTAACTCTTTGACCTTCATATCCTTATGTGGTAATGCATTTTAACAGATCTTTGATAACTTTACTACATTAGCGGATATTGTACCTTGCATTTCTGAGCCTGCAGACATAGTTTCACCACATGGATGAATTCACCGGTCATGACCGCATATAATAGCGTCAATGTATGGCAATGTGAATCGTTAAATATCGCTTATAGAAAGGAAACACTTTGTTAACAGAAATGAGTATTTTCCTTGTTTGTTCTACTTATTCATGAGACGTAATTTACACGGTATGACAAAGACTGAATCATTGCCCTCGCTTCACCACTTCTGGCTTGGTCACATACAGCGGGAAAACATGAATTACCAAGAAGTTATTTAAATAGCTGAATGTAACTTCACACCTTCAATGTTATTTCAGAAGATTTCATTTTATGTCAAAAGTTCATGATACTTCGATGAAATCCCCATTCTTCGTTTTTTTTTCTTCAGCGAATTGCTATTGATATCTGATATTGATACTGCTGTATATGAATTGATGTGGTGGACTGTGGTGTGTGGTGGGGGTGAGGTGGACTTCCTGTGTCACAAGTTTCCGCTGATATTTCAGGGAATGATTAATGCAGAATACTCTCATGTAGTAGATACTTTTCAAGAATAAATCCTTGATGTTAACTCCGTCCTTTAAATAGGTTAGTACGTTACCGTATGGGTTATCAAGCACTATACCGACTATTTCAACTGTGTATGTTAACAGGTTATGGTGTAATTCAATTACACAAAACAGGCTAGACCAACAGTGCAACAAAAGTTACAGAAAGAAATCCTTATTTTGATGACTATAACTCCTCTTGTCAGTGCAATTCAATGCTACCCTATAAATTTGTACAACAAAGACATTTATATATATATATATATATATATTCCTTTAATTGTCACGTGGCAGCAGTTTTATTATAAACCTATAGGTGTGCAAATAATGAAGTTACTGAAGCGTCCTATTATGCCTATTATCCGTTACAATATGACTCAATGTGTGTCAAATTTGATAAAATTGTCTTATTTAGACGGGGCTTGTTTTGTACACACAAATGGTGTTTGACTCCCATGTTTAATACATGCATCTGTTCACAACGCTAGGATTGTATGTTTGGGGGAAAATATCAGCATGTTACAAGATAATATCAGCACTCAAATATCAAAATCAATAATTATGTTTCACTCTCAGTATGTATCAGAAATAATATCGACATGTCACAGCTCAATTATGGCCATGTCAAGAGTTACGGTAACTTATTTCCAGCATGACAAAACATTTAGAATTATGGTTTTTACCCTATCGGCGTTCAAAGCTCGACAAGAACAAACTGCATCCATATAATTAAGGCATCTGTTTGTATGGAGATATTAATGAAAATCGATTTCATTAACATGAAAAACACAATATTTAAATTCAATATAAATTTGAGGTACACTATAATTTGACGTCGTTCTTTTAATGAAGTTATATACCAAATCGATATACAGGCCTACTTACACGGTCGGTACATACTCCCCAGAAAACGCATTTGTGACGTAACTAATCAGGAGGCAAGATTTTCCAACGGCTCTGTAAGATGAAATAGAATTATATTAATCACTTATCATAGAATCGGGATAAATTTATATTCAAAATCTATTTATAGTGTTATTCAAATTGCGGGAGCTTGGTTGTGGGTGTGGTACCGGTGGGGGACCTGGAAAATATGGGATATAAAGAATATTTTATTATAATTTTCAGTATATTTTTAACAAAATTACAATACAAAATGGCCGAGGAGCCCGGATGTCGTTATTGTTCGCGGCCCAGATCTGGCACTCGATATACCTCTGAACTTAACGGCAAGATGAGTAATAAACACAATACCTTCTGACAGCATATTAGTTAGGGAAGTACCTTCACCAAGCACTCACTACACCCACCCTTCACCCAAATGCAACATTCCTTGAAGTAAATTGGCAATGGAATGTAAATAAATGTATATTTATTTTCAAAGAATTCGGATAACCGAGAAATGTATATACTGTAAATATTAATGCCAATTGTCTTACACCATCCCCCCCCCCCCGCCCCCAGTTTTTAAATAAATGTTGTTTTGCCCGATAAAGATTACATAGGTACGGTATTTAATCTGTCTGAACTAAATTTCAATTACCTCATATCACAAGCGTATAATATTAACAATTAGAATACAGGTGAATTCAAGCTATATAAGATACACGGCGGAACAACGCAGAAAGGAGGTATTAGAGAAATGATGCATTACATGGGACTGAGATGGCCATAGATGTATATATCACTGAGAGAAAGCAGGTATAGCCTGTCGTTATCTGTTACCTACATACAAGCACAACTTACATACTAACTGCATCTACAAGGCAATGAAATCTACAAGGCAATGAATATAGAACAGGGCCATCAACAAAATAAGAAGATTCTTAATCATTTAACAAAGTGTCAGAAGCAGTTTCAAAATGTGGCCAGTTAAGTAAGTTCAATCACAACTGAAATTCTAATAAATAATAATTGACACAATTGACATAATGTTCAAAGAAGGTTTGAATATCCGCGATATGTTTGGCTGGAAAGTATGGGTAAAATTATAACGTTAGGCCATAGCAAGCAAAACTGTGGCTAAAGCTAGGACGAAGCTAGGCTAGGAGTTTAGTCTACCTAGTGTAGCCCACATGCGCTCGTAGATGTATAGTACTATAGAAGCAGTAATACACACTTATATGACATATTTTACATAAATGTGTATTATAGGCTAGTATACTAGGCCTATATTCTATAATGTTACGAGCGCCTGTGGTGTAGGCTAGCATACGTCAAGTTTCTAGACACTTCGTCGACCACCAACCCGGTCTGCATTTCGTGCACTCTGAACTGAAGATCTTCGGAGTGGTACTTACCTTCTGCTCTAGTACATGGTACAAAGTACATGGTACTCATATTTTAGGTTATTTTTTATAAAGTTGGAAGTACCTGGTGTTTAACTAAGAACAAAAACTCAGTTTCAATGCATGAAATACCCATAATGTTGTTAGCTTAGGCCTAGGCCTCAGGTTCATAGTGGCGCTATGTTAGTATCCTACTTCCTAGACCAAGTCTACACCAGCTGTAGCACAATGTTGTAGGGTTCTGTATCCTAAGTGGAGTGGATGCTGAGTGCTAATACCCTAGACAGAGAATGTTTTGAGTCTTATTTAGCAAATAATCCACAAAGGTATGCATTTTCTGCTCCTGCATATGTGCATCAAGGGGTTTTGAGCCTACTCAGCCTATCATTAATTTTCTGTTGTTTGTCAATTTCAGAGAAAGTTGATGAGCCAAGTCCTCAGCATTCACAGCTATATACTTTGAATGGTTGTGGTATCAATGGACTCAACTGGTTAGATGAGGTAACAACAAATTCCAAACAACTCTGACAGCAGAAATAGATATCCTGATACTTCCATGGGAGATCTACTGTAGTAACTATAGGAACCAGTGCTTGCCACCCATGGAGAATAAGGTAATTTGACGTTGTTGTTCTTTGAGGAGCAACAAATTTGAATGTTTTATCACAAATTATGCCCCCTATCTACCTCTTGTCCCCTACACCTGTCTTTAATACATTGTAACAACCTATGGATAAACCTTTAAATGGACTGGATATGTTATTGAGGTGAACTGTCTATTTAGATAGCATTTCAGTAAGCTTTCCTTTAGACTACTGTACATACTGTTACAGTTAGGCTGTGGTTTACAAATCCCAATGATCCAGTTTTGGCAAAGAACACCTTCAATTCTCTTATTCTAAGTAACTTAACAGTTGCACTGAAGTGACAGGCAATATCAGTTTAACATGTTCCAAACAGTTCAGGAATACATTGGGGTATGTCCTGTAGGTCAGTTTGGGAGGAATCAACTGAGCTAAACAAAAGTAGTTTTCAATTTCATCACATTTCAGAGCCAGAGACGAAAAAGCCCTCCCCGCTGACCCTTCTCTGGATGATGTTGCTGCAGGTATGGCAAGCCAGACCAAGTGGACTGTGATCCAGATACCAATAAAACCTGCAAGAATCATAAATGCACCCAACTTGGTCAAGTTTATCAAAATTGGTGACTGGAAATGTTGCAGACGTAGACCTGGTTACTGCTTACACAGTATTGCTCATATGTGTATTTACACACTGCACAGTGCATACTGAAATCTCTGAAAAGACATCTTTATGGACCAAAAATGATAATTGCATTGAAATATGTTATGGTTTATATTGTGACGACTATAAAAAGTATCATTTTGGTATGAAAAAAAATTAATCTCTCACTTAAGTTGGCATACTCCTATTAGAGTCTACATCCATCCCTTCGATTGTTCTCCTTCAGGAAAAGTGCCAAAAAGCAGCGGGAACATCCTTTTTGACCAGTTATCAATCATAATATAGTTTTTTGTGGCTTGCATGTTGAAGAGCATGAATGTACAGGTGGTGAGAAAATTGGGTCAATTGAGGCAGTTTTAGACCCCTTTAGGCTTCCCAGGAGCAGCGTAGGAAAATTGTTTACCTCTGAGTGAAGAGGTTTGTTTACAAGTGACGAAAACTTCCGGCTCGAATAGCAAAAAATCTTCATGGTCATGATACAGAAAATTGTTAGTGCCATGAAAAGCCAACTTGTCAGCTATCCGGTGATAGGTAGCATTTAGCTAGTGAAAACTTCTATCTAGACTTAGAGACCACATTACTTTTGTGATTTAGTGTGTAAGTCAATGGGGCTTTAAATGGGCTTATGCTACCTTAAGTTACATATAAGGAACAATCTGTGATATACAGTGCGCATTATGCAATCACTGAAATAACCACAGTACGTAAAGACATAGAGAAGTTGTGGCGGAATGGTTGGGCCACTGAACACATGATTCCATGATCGTAGGTTCATGTACCAACCTGGTCGATACGTATGTATCTTTAATGAAGACACTTAATCTCAATTGCAACCCTTTACTCAGGTGTATAGGGTACCCTGGGAGGTAATTCAAAATATAGCATTTGCACCGCTTCATGGCTGCAATGATATGGGATGTCCCCTGGGTACATGTAGCTGTAGCTCAGCATTGTTTCTACCATTCAAGACATAACTTATAGTTTGTGATAAAGTACTTCTAGAAATGTTTTAACTACTTTGTTTTCTGTTCCACCCTAATGTTGCGTCAAGGATAATAACATATTCAACTTACATGTTCTGCATTAATATTGTACCATCACATCCATGGTCAGAAACTGATAATAATATCACTTCCAAGTTCCTAATTCGAGATGAAGATTATAAGGATATTTTCTGGCCCTTTTTAACAGCTAAGGTCATATAGAGGTTCTCAAGGCCTTTTTATATATACCATTTGATTTGACATGGGGTATTATTTTTATAAATAAATTTATAAATATGATATATTATTTTGTGTATATTAAATATATGTTATGTATATTTAAATATTAATTAAGATAATTTATTTGGCTAAACTTCTATTTTTATATTTGAGCTGTGTACTCGCAATTTTTCCCTTTGTCTGCCCACATCTCTTCCATGCTGCTATTTTGATGAAACTGATGGAGCCCATGATGATGCATGGTCAGTGGACAATGAGGGTCTTTAAGAAATTGTAGGTATAGGTCATCAGGGGGTCTAATTGTTTGAAAACTGTTGAACACTGCCAACTTAATGGCTTAGGAGCATTTCAAAGTAATCCCATAAGTATTCTCAAGATGTTTTGTGGGAAAAGATTTTGACAATTTTGTAAAAATAAGTTTTCCCAATTTTCCCATAAATATTTATTTTAGTTTTAAATGTTCTTTAACCTTTAGTGTTTGTTACTGTTCTTTATGAGATGACTTTTAAATGGAATGTTTATTTGTCACATTTTGCATTAATACTGAATGTTAATAAAAATTACCATGAAACTTACAATGTGTGTCACTATCTCATTTCTTAAGTAATCAGTACTTAATCTTAAACTAGTCTTGTGACCTAAATAAGTAGTCACAGTTTCAATGACTAATATTTTTGGTCACTGGACTAAGCTTTGGTCGATAGAGGCATCGTAGTAGGACTAATTTTAATTAGTCAGAAAACTCAATTTAATTAGTCACAAAACTAATGTTATATAGTCAAATGACTAGAAAAAACTGGTCGATAGAGACATCGTTGTGACTAATTTTTTTTAGTCATATTGACTAAGTATTGTTTACAGTGTATATATAAGCACAACTTATATCTTAACTACATCTACAAGGCAATGGATGTTTGAGAGGAAGCAGGTTCTGTATATGGCTTGTCTTTATCTGTTATCTTACATACTAACTACATCTAAAAGACAATGGATGTTTGAGAGAAAGCAGGTTCTATATATAGCTTGTCGTTATCTGTTACCTAAATACAAGCACAACTTACATACTAACTACATGTACAAGGCAATGGATGTTTGAGAGAAAGCAGGTTCTGTATAAAGAATGTCGTTATCTGCTAGATATATATAACAATAAGGCCCTAAGTCACCAAACTTTTAAAGAAAAGTTCCAGCTGGCACACTTTCCCTTGACTGTTTACTGGGGACTGATTCGCAGTATCCCTCTTCAGTGGAAGCAGAGTGGGTGTAGCATAAATGACATTAGTAATTTAAATATTGATTTGTTTGATAACATATTGTTTCATACAGGTTCTGTTTCTCAGTATCTTTATCGTAATTTCTACATGACTAAAATTGCAGTGGAGCCAACTGCTATGGCCAAATGGAAAGCAGAGTTTAGGGGTTTCAGTTGTCACGATTGGAGTAACATTTTCAGTATGCCCTGGTACTCTATTTCTGAGACGAGACTCTCCTACTTTCAATTCCGTTTCTTACATAGAATTCTTCCAACCAACAGACTCCTTAACCTCATGGGTATCTCTGACAACACGTTATGTTCATTCTGTAAAATTGAAATTGAAACCATTCATCATCTTTTCTGGGAATGTCACATCACATCTTCTTTTATAGGTGAAGTGGTCAGTAAGGTGATTGGTATAAATATTCACTTTACAAAAGAGGATCTATTCTTCGGGTTTTTATTAAAGAAACGGCACCCTTATAATTTTCTCATTCTTCATCTTAAGTTCTATATTTTCAGTACCAAGCGTCAAAACAAGACCTTAAGTTGTAATGAATTTATTCATAAGTTCACGTTTGCATTAAAGGTGGAGAACTATATTTTTCGTCATAACAAAAAGAATAATAAGAATAACATTAATTTCGAGGAACTCAAGGATGCTTTCTCCTCATTAATAAAAACCTCAAATATTTAATTTTTCGCAATTTCCACATCCTCAATTGTTATAATTTGCTGTTATTTGTTGTAATATTTTCTAGTAAGTCTGGAATTCTTCTTGTGGTTATTCTTCTACTTGTTCTTATCATACTAATTTGTTTTCTATCCGCCATGTTGGTCGTTATTATACTGCATGGTGTTGCTCAATTTCATTGTTATTTAACTTTTGCTATTTTTGAATGGATACGTTATTTGTATATTGGTATATTAATGTATAGTTGAAATAAACGGAGGAAAAAAAAAAGGACTAATTTTAATTAGTCAGAAAACTCAATTTAATTAGTCACAAAACTAATGTTATATAGTCAAATGACTAGAAAAAACTGGTCGATAGAGACATCGTTGTGACTAATTTTTTTTAGTCATATTGACTAAGTATTGTTTACAGTGTATATATAAGCACAACTTATATCTTAACTACATCTACAAGGCAATGGATGTTTGAGAGGAAGCAGGTTCTGTATATGGCTTGTCTTTATCTGTTATCTTACATACTAACTACATCTAAAAGACAATGGATGTTTGAGAGAAAGCAGGTTCTGTATATAGCTTGTCGTTATCTGTTACCTAAATACAAGCACAACTTACATACTAACTACATGTACAAGGCAATGGATGTTTGAGAGAAAGCAGGTTCTGTATAAAGAATGTCGTTATCTGCTAGATATATACAAGCACAACTTACATACTAACTACGTTGGTTTGATATAACTGCTCCCTATACTGAAAGTGTTGTGCAAAACCGTGCATATACAAATATGACATAGCAGTTTCAATGGAGTAATTGATGATAGGAACTAAGCAAACATTCAGCATTGATTTCTTTCATTGTATTTCAGAGACTGACGTTTTGGCTGACAAGAAGTATGCTAAAATTACAATAATTGAATAATGTTGGACTCAACACTTATTAACGGTATAGCAACTAATTTCTCGCCTGTTAGTACAATGCACATATGATATATACTTAGTTACGTTTTCGTCGATAAAAATATAAACACCTCTCGTTCGAACGTTTGATGAAAAGTGATTTAACTAGTTTTAGCTGTCCTCAGGCCGTATTGATGGTATAGGTTTGTCATTAGTAGAGGAAGCAACAGAACAAGTTTTCCTTAATTTGTAAACTTGCTCGTGGAAATTAATGAAACAACATAGCGGGCCTGTTGATCGTGAGGTGAACAGTTGTTTATCATCACCCAGTCAGTTTCAGGAATCACATATATCTTATTTTTTTTTATATATATAAACAGTAAAGATTATTAATGTAAAATGGCAACGTGACCCGGACAAAGGAATGCCTGTCTTGGATAATTATATGGGGCAATAACTAACATAGGCTATCAAAAGTAGCTAAGCGGTGGAAATGACATCATATATGTTATAATCTGACTTTGAGTTGTTATCCAAGTTTGTTACGATAAAGTCTTGAAAGATGTAGATTCATATGGAGATGGTGAAGTATACTCAAGTTTACACCCTTTCTCATGTCCAAAGAAATAGAAGAATATATAAGAAAAAATCAATTCTTCTAAGAAAAAATGGAAAATAAATAAATTGAATAATAGTTTCATTGTACTAGAGTTTTTCATTATAAGAAAATAGAAAAACAATTTATCAAAGGTCAAAATGAGAAGAATGAACGAAAATAATAACAAATATACATAACTAAAATATCATAAATAATAATAACGCAACAATATATCATTAAAAGATAAAATTGATGCAGAAAACTTTGTTGAAATTAAAGCAGTCAACTCTGAACTCACCTGTCGCCGACAGTAACACACTTAACAATTGTCATATCTTTCATGGTGATATTCTTTACTTGTGCAGAGTGAAACAAGAAGCTAGAGAAAATAGACAGTCAAGTTGGTGAATGCACTGATTTCAACCTTGTCGAAGGACTTCTATTACCTACCGTTCTTTTGAACTGTTGAGAAATTTTGGAAGTACACCAGAGCGTGGTGGATCTCAGGCGGCACTGGTGACACATCAATCACACAAAATGGTATAGTATACGGTATATAAATAATGAACTCCAGGCACGCAGGCAGGCTATAGTCTCAGTATATATATATATAGGTAGTCTATATTAGTAAGTGTATACACGTAATCTATGACGTATAATATGCAACTTTCCCCGTATATTCTGTAAGGGAGCTGTCGTCATTGTTTTTTTTTTCTTGATTTATTATTTTTTTTTTACAACACATTGCAATGAATAAGTCAAATAAATAAGAATAACAGATGTTAAAGTAAATGATCCCAGACAATATTCTAAGAACCACTACGTCACGATCACGCCTCTTTAACACTCCACATACTACCAACTCCTTCAACCTACCACCATCCCGTGAGAACACAAAGGTTGCGATTAATAACATTTTCTAAAGGTATATATAATTTAACGCGTTGCCTAGCGATGGACATATCAGGTCTAGATAAAAGATAACAAGGTATCACGTTTCATTACTGTCTGCATTTTGTAGCGACACGAACAAAACGTCACTTTTTAGAGCGCGGCACGCGGTTTGGGGCGAGTTTTCAATGCCTTTAACTTTAAAAATTACGCCGGAAGCTTATTCCACAATGAGGTATAGAGCGGGGAGTGGGACTACTACGAGATGTTGAGCAGAAAGGGGTAGCCTGCATGCCTAGTATAATGATTATGGATAGAGTCATTGGTCATATAAAAAGTAGAACCCTTGTGGTCCAGATTGCAGCTAGGAATTCTCAGCCTTTTTTTCAAACCACATTTGTAAGCCGGGAGGATTGCACATTATCTCACTAATTGGAATAAAGTCCATGCATGCAGTTGCAAGCAAAGGTATACTGTATATAGTAATAAAACCCAAAAAATACGAAAAGTTAACGTTGAGGTTTATCGACTACTTAATGTTACATTCGACCCCCATTTACCCCTTTTTTTTACTGTCCATGGCGATTTACGCTAACGGTTTTATAGGAAGATTATGTCTTTCCGAATGGATGGTTTCCACGAAAGGATTCGTGTAAGCGTACGCGTGTTTTATTGACTTATGCATTTTCACTGTATTCGAACACGTTATAAATAGACGTTCACTATATGTCTTTATAATGCCACCGAATTACGCATATGTGGGGTTTTGCTTAGAAGTAATATTACCATTGTTGTTGGTTGCTCGTTTTTCTTTATATTATTATATTCATTAAAAGCAAATTAGGCTGAATTGTATTGTGGTGGTATATATTCATATACATTCTGTATACACGCTGTATATTGTACTTTCCAGTTCTTGGATATTCACGTTAAAAGTGTCATTAATATATATATCTGCATATCAAGGTGAACTGAACACTGTTAATACAATGCACCAGGACTGTAGAACAGTGTGTAAGGAAAGAAACCCCACATGCAATTTCCTGTTCGAAATAGTTTGACGAATTTCTGAACGATTATGGTGTGTATTATACCACGTCAACACAGGTCATGTTTACGGAAGCGATTAGCCAATCTACCAATATATGTATCTAATTGAAGGTGGTCAGTATTGCCCCAAAATATGCTAGAGAGACCAAAATTGGTCACTCATGTCGGAACTTGCATTTTTACTCAAATAATTCTTTCGTGAAATGTCTAATTAGAACATCATTAGTGTCTTTGAATAATAAAATGAGTCAACGCTTCCCGGAATCTACTTCTGAAATCTTTTAGCAATTGTTAGCATGTTTTTTGTTCTTTTGAGGGAAAAAACCGGTGATCTTTAAGTGCAGTTATTGTTTTTTGGGGGTATGGGTGTACATAATTAGTTTAAAGACAACGGGTCAATCGGTGTACAAAACGCAGACAGTCATATAAAAGAAAACTTTACAAGATCGGGGGAAATCCCGAAAACATATCCATTGTTTGCATTGTTGATATAATTTCATATTTATGATCACTTGAAGATATCAAGTGAGTTCGTCGAAATCGATAAGCTCCTGCCGTAGGACGATATTTCCGGAAAGGTAAAGCAAAGGGAGGCGGGATATGGAATGGGTGGGGGGGGGGGGTGTGATAAAAGTGGCGTGGTGGCGATTTGGATGAAAATACAGGGCGCGCTTCATTTCTTAGTCAAAATGCTGTAAATAAATGTTTCAAATACAATGAAATGTCTGCTCTCAATATAGCAAAGCTTTATTGTGGATAGAAGAACATAGCAGGTACATTCATCTTGTTCACTTCTTCGCAAGTTAGTTGCAACTGTATTCGACCTCAAGATATTTGTAAGTGCCAACACATGGATCACCAAAGACTCCGTTGTTAGCGCTCACGTGGCACGCATTCTTTCCGTTGCACGCAGACGACACGACGTGTGAAGAGGACGCAGCTCTACAGTTACTTATTTGCTGTAAGAAAGCAGAAAGTAAGAACAGAAAGAAAAGAAGTTGTATGCTGTGTCTTTTTCTCTGTTTTGACCTCTTTTCTTTCTTCCAATGAAACTTTGTGATTTTTGTATTCATGTACTCGTTCGTTCGTTTATCACTGTTTCTATATCATGAGAAGATTGAGGGCAGTAAAATAATGGTGAGGGGAAACCAAAGACATCATTCTTTGTGATCAGCAAATACGAGAACATACAATTCGGGAGGGAAACCGACGAAAGCCTTTCTTTTTTCACACTGCAGGTGACTAAAGGGCAAAAGAGGTCATGTGAATGGAAATAACATTAGGGGTTGTGGAGGGGTGGGGTGTTGTGGTGGGGGGGGTGGAGTGGGACACTGGTAAAACCGATTTCTGAATTAACTGTTTTAATGTTTTTAGCTGTAGGATGGATTACATTATACAAGGTAGGCACGGATTCACGCTAGAATGAATATAAATGGCTAGTCGTTCGTTCCAAAGTTATTATATATTATCGTGAAATGACAATTAATTATTTCCTGTATATGACATCGCATCGTACTTTATTGAAACAAACCCGGTCTCAACAAGTAACAAACCCTTTCTGTAGTAGGCCTGTATATCAGGCAATTTACACGTACACCCCCCCCCCCCCCCCCTCCCCCCACACACACACCAAGTATGTAGCAAAACATCCTCCAAATTGCCCGTTTTCATAAGTAACAAGTGTCAATGTTTGGTATTAGAAAGTTACTTTTTTCCAATTTTTGTAATTAATATGTGTGGTTTTGCGATATATTGCAAAGTTTCCTTTGATCGAAAAACTAAGATTGACCAAAAAAAGTGTTGCGATATTGATCTATTTGATCGGAACTTTTTGAGGTAGTTTTTTAGATTCCCACTCCACCACATCACATTTGCTTGACCTACTGCCCCCTCATGGAGGTATTTCCACTCCCTTCAATATTGAACCCCTATAACGCCCCTGACTGGTAACATGGCGTTTCAAATATTGACTCGTGTACCGAGGAGTATTGACAACAGGCTGCTTACCCGGATAGAGGGCGATGGACAGACTTCACTACCAGCATTTCGTCCGTATGATGCACCTACGATGTTCAAAACTTGACCGTAAGGACAATGGAGGCTCAAATTACCGGATTCGCAGACTCTGGCTCTGCGAACGCTTCTACCTGCGAAATTATAAATTAAGGAGAAACGTTAAACAGATGCCCAAACTGCCATCCATGCAGGTATATCCAATAGGTGTTGGGGGAGGGGTGGGAGCAGGTGGAGGTTGGGTGAAGGGGGAGGCGACAAGGGATAAGGTCCACTATACACAGAATGAATAGAGTTTTAAATTGAATCCCCAGTCGAAATATTTGCAATGAATCACAACAATTAAGTACGTGTAATATGCTGGGTAAAGTACGTGTAATATGCTGGGTAAGGATACTTACATTTGTACTCAACTCGCAAAAATTTATAGGTATTCACACATGGATCCCCAAACACGTGATTGCTGGCTGATATTTGACAGCTGGTTTCACCTTGACATGCGTTCCATACTCGAGACAGGGAGGTGCTAGATTGACAACAGGAGGTAACCTGGAAAATGGATAGAATTAACCGTATCGTAAACTCAGGAGGGCATGCTCAACTTGATTCTACGTACATAGCATTGGTATATTTTATTTGAGGTGAGGGCTTGAGACTGCATGCATGTGTGTGTGGGGAGGTGGGGGGGGGAGGAGAGGGATCACGCTGTTACGAGATAGTCTCGGTGTCAAAGGGGCGTGGGCTTTTGGAATGAGCTTTGCGGGCTCGAGAGCAAAATTCGTTTTGAGTTTTGAGTAACTATAGACCAGAATGCAAAAATGCATTGTGGTTTCGATGATGTAACATGAGCAGTTTTCTTCATGAACCTGACGTAATGTATAGTAAGCGTGCACATGTTTACAAGGGTGTCACGATTTAACCTCTGATGACCCCAAATGACCTTTGACCTACACCAAAAACAATAGGCTTCTTAAACTTAATATGGTAAATATACACACTACATTAGAGGTCGGCCCAAGCTTCCAGTATTGAGATATCGTGATTACAAGGTTTTCACAATTTGATCCCTGGTGACCCAAATGACCTGTAATCTCCACCAAATACAATATGCTTCTTGGAATTAATGTAGTACTTCAACACACGAACTATGAAGTTGGTCCGACCTTTCCTTTTTGCGATATCGTGTTTACAAGGAGCCCCTGGTAACCCCAAATGACCTTTGACCTCTACCAAAAACAATTGGCTTCTTGTAATCAATGTGTTACTTATACACACTAAATATGAAAATGGTTTGACCTTCCCTTCTTGAGATATCGTGTTTACAGGTTGTGCGTCACAAACGCACTCACACACACACATGTTGGTTTTACATTCCAACCGAGGACCCCATTGTATTTTCCATTGTTCAAATCCACGTACCCTAACCTTAACAATACCCTATACAATAGAAATTCTTCCGAGGACGTGGTGATTCTTTAGAAATCACAACCGAGGACCTGGAATTCTTTTGTTCAAGTCCTCGGTCAGATAGAAAAACAAACGCACATTCACACACACATACACACACACGCACACATACGCCATCATGAATGCAAAGGTTACGATTATCATCAAAACCAAAAATTATGATAATTTAAATAGAAGACGTACACGTATCGAAGGATGGTTACAGACCGATGGCCCGCGGTCTCTTCCGTACAAAGCGTACTCCACGTCGATGTAGGTTCCACTTGGACATTCGATGGTCAAAGTTTTACCCTCACATACCAAGGAAGTTTGAAGTTCAGTGGAAATACCTACAGAGACGATGGAGAAAATATGAAAATGCATTATGTTTGTAAATCATGTCCGAATCTAAAATAATAACATAAATAAATAAAACATGAAACTGATGCCATCCATGCAGACATATTCAATAGGTGTTGGGGGAAGGGGATGGGCTGGTGAGAAGAGGCGAAAGGGGATAAGGTTCACAACATACATACGCACAGACACATTTTTGTTTAATGAAGAAAGTTTGAAATTGAATCTCCAGTCGAAATATTTGCAACGAATCATAACAATTAAGTACGTGTAATATGCTTGGTAAAGTACGTGTAATATGCTGGGTAGGTATACTTACATTTGTACTCAACTCGCAAAAACTTATAAGTACCCACACATGGATCCCCAAACACTCGATTGCTGGCTGATATTTGACAGCTGGTTTCACCTTGACATGCGTCCCTTACTCGAGACAGGGAGGTGCTAGCTTTACAACCGGAAGTAACCTGGAAAATGGATAGAATAAACCGTTTCGTAAACTCAGGAGGGCATGCTCAACTTGATTCTACGGACATAGCATGGGTATAAAAACATTTTTAACTGGTCCCCGAACACGTGTGAAGTTCCCTAGTCTTTCAAAGAGGCAACGATAGTCCCCGTTCCTAAGAAGAGCGATGCATCATGTCTAAATGACTACCGTCCAGTGGCTCTAACTTCAGTACCGATGAAAGTATTCGAAGGTTTCGTGTTAACATTTAAAAAAATTTCCTACCATGCTAACTTCGACCCATACCAATTTGCCTATCGAGCCAACAGGTCTGTTGAGGATGCCATTTCGATTTGGATGCATGAAACTCTTATTCACCTGGAAAGGAAATGTTCTTATACCAGGGTCCTATTCATCGATTATAGTTCCGCTTTCAACACCATCGTGCCGTCACGGTTCCATCTTAAATTACGGGATCACTTTGATTTCCCCGCTGCTATTTGTGACTGGATCCTAGACTTTCTTCTTGGTCGCAAACAATGTGTCAAAATTGGCAATACCTTCTCAGAATCTATCGTATTAAATACAGGTACCCCCCAGGGATGCGTGCTTTCTCCGATGTTGTACTCTTTGTTTACATATGATTGTATAGCCATCGACCTGAACTCGAGGGTTATCAAGTTTGCTGACGATACCACTGTTACTGGATTAATTACTAATGGGGAAGAAAGCGGGTACCGCAATGAAGTGAGTCGATTAGTGAGCTGGTGCAAGGAAAACAATTTGATTTTGAACATTAATAAAACAAAGGAATAAATTGCGGACTTCAGACGAAATAAAAACACAATGGGTCCTCTCATTATCGATGGAATGGTGGTAAAGCAGGTGAACACATTGAAGTTGTTGGGTACATTTATCATGGACAATTTATCATGGAACATTAATACTGAAGAAATACTGAAAAAGGGACGCCAGAGACTGTTCTTTTTACGTGTTCTTAAATCTTATGGGGTCAGTGCAAATGTTTTGACAAACTTTTATCGTGCAATTATAGAAAGCATTTTAACTACTAACATTTTAGTCTGGTTTGGTCGTGTATGCCAGAGTGACCTTCGGAAATTGCAATCAGTAATAGAAATGCTGAGCATATTATTGGTACGGGCCTTCCATCTCTCCACTCTCCGTACCAGGAGCGTGCACTCAAGAGAGTCGATAATGTACTGAACAAGGACTCACATCCTGCTCATCAGTACTTCCAGTTCCTGCCCTCTGGTAAAAGGTTGCGTACATTCAGGGGATCAAAGAGGCTCACAAATAGTCATTATCCTGATCTTAAAGATATATAATACAAATAATGCCCGCTGATTGGTTCTAGTCTTGCCTTCACGTTTTAGCCACTGCTTCTTATTGTGTAATATGCTATATTTGTTATACTTGTTTACCTCTGAATACTCTTTTTATATCATGAGCAGTATACATAGTACCCTTTTATATCCTTTACCTAGTCATACGAATTGTTTAAATATTTATTTATTGTCTTAATCGTTTCATTGTTTTCGCTTGAGCTCCTGTTTTCATCCAATTTCCATTGTATGTATTCTATCTATTGTGCTGAATAAATATCTATCTATCTATATTTTAATTGAGGTGAGTGCGTGAGACTGCATGCATGTGTGTGTGGGGAGAGGGGTTGGGGACGGGCAGGGGAGGAATCACGTTGTTACGAGATAGTCTCGTTGTCAAAGGGGCGTGGGCTAATGGAATGAAATTTGACGGACTCGAGAGCGGAAATCGTTTTGAGCTTTAAGTAACTATAGAAAATTAAGAAAATTTAAATAAAAGACGTACACGTATCGAACGATGGTTACAGACCGATGGCCCGCGGTCTCTTCCGTACAAAGCATCCTCCACGTCGATCGTGGTTCCACTTGGACATTCGATGGTCAAAGTTTTACCCTCACATACGAAGGAAGTTTGAAGTTGAGCGGAAGTACCTACAAAGAAGATGGAGAAAATCTGAGTATGAAGGATGTATGCAAATCATGTCCAAAAGTAACCGCTTCGATACTTCTATTAAACCTTTATTTGCTGAATGCAAGACGGACGAGGTCGCATTTTTAGTCATTTATTAACTTAGATTCAGGAAATGAACTACGTTAATTTAAAGTGTCACTTATATGAAAATTACATTTCAAGGCAGAGTTGTTGCATTGATTTGTCAAAATCCAAGAAAACTGAGCATCCGATGTATAGTCAGAAATTTCTCAAAACATTGAAGTAGCCAACCGTACAGAAACACAACCTGGACTGATTGCAGTGATCTATTTTTTTTCTTTTTCTTTTTGTAACGGTCTTCGAAAGATCAAGACTAATTTCCTACCAAATCACACCTATACTATCCCCCTTATAGAACCAGACAAACGAACAAAATAAAACGAAACAGTTGATGAAAGTCATAGTAGTGTATATTCAAACGTTTTCGAAGATTTCCCATCTTCCTCGTCAGGAAATAGATAATAACTTATGTATAGTGCATACGAAAGTTGTAGTATTAATGATGACTATCCATGTTCAAAGATATAGGAGGTTCTAAAATAAGTTGAGTATATATGACGATCCATGTTGAAATAGTTGATTGTTTCAATCAATCAATTATTTCAACATGGATCGTCATATATACTCAACTTATTTTAGAACCTCCTTTATCTTTGAACATGGATAGTCATCATCACAAGTTTTCACGGCGACAGAAAATACTACAACTTTCGTATGCACTATACATAAGTGACTATATTATTATCTATTTCCTGACGAGGAAGATGGGAAATCTTCGAAAACACTACTATGACTTTCATCAACTGTTTCGTTTTATTTTGTTCGTTTATCTGGTTCTACAAATGTAAAACTCTTCCTAAACTTTATCCCCTTATGTTGAAAGTAAATGAAGGCCTATACCATTAAATTCCGTCAGAAAGGACCAATACCTTAATAATGCTAGATAGCCTATGCTAATACGGTCTATGCTTCAACAACTTTGATTAAACTCTTTCTAAGAGAGCAAGTTTATATTTGCATATTGATTTGATTTCACACCAAGATACAAAGAAATGTAAAACATGGTATAAAGATAACACAGAAAAGTATTAAAGTCCAGTAGACTTATTTCTACTGTGGTTCCTGAGTATAAAAAGAACAATAAATAAAAAGAAAACTTTTGCGATCATCTTTGAATTCACAAGTGTTCACGGCGACAGAAATTGAGCAAGACAGTCTTCGCCGTATTTGGTAGATACATCATAGTATTGTATCATTTAATAGTCTAATTGAAAAAACCTTACCTGAAAACGCAGCGTAGTACAAGACAGCAATACACAACGAGTGTGTAAGGACTCCCATCGTGTTTTCTGAACAAGGCGAACGGTGTTTTGCCAGGACCGAAATTACAAATAATAACTTGCTTTCTTCACTGTTGGAACTTTTAAGACCCGAAGTAACGCATATCCAGTCATTCCCCAACGAGCGGGTTAATGAGCTCAGAGAGCGGGTTTCTTGTAGCCACGCCCCAAACATTTGGCCAGACGTATGAAATTTTGCGAAACTGCTTGAGACATACCCCTCTGGTTTAAAGGTTTGAATAATGCAAAAGAAGGCGTCGCTAGCCACCATGACGTGGTAAGTTGAACCTCACAACATTTATCTGTCGTAATTCAACAGTAAAAATTTCTATTTTTGTCGTACTTTCTGATAAGTCTCCATTGAATTTGACGCCTTTTTTCATGGCTCCAAAAAGTGCCGTTAAATTTGCCGTCAACTTGACATCGTTACAGGAGAAAAATACACTTTTTTGGTAACATTGATACCAAATTCGCGATTGGAAATGCACTAGTCTTGTCAATAATCAATGGCAAAACAAAGCGTTATGTATCACAGATGTTAGGACTTTGTATTGGCTCTGCGTGTACATGTAATGATGTACATTGCATTAGTTCGTAGCAAACGCCCATGTCAAACTGTAATGTTCACAACTCATACCAAATAGTCATTATATTACTATGGCTCTGAAATATAGGGCCAGAAAATGCTCATCTTCTTTCAACACATTTTGCAAGCTCCGAAGATGAAGTGTAGCCTAGGACAAAAATTACCTCACACTAACCACTGCCAAATACCACCCTTTTTTCATGGTAACCAAAATTTGACTGGGGTATTTTGGTCCTATGGATGCGGTTTACCACAGTTTTTCAATAGTACCATACCACAATTTTACCATGGCTTTTATTACTTTCTATTTCATCTTCACCATGGTTTTGTCTCAAATTTACCCTATGTGGACTATGGCATTACCATAGTTTTACCCTAATTAACCACAATTTTACACTAATACCTGTATATACCCAAGTTTTACCCTAATTGTACCAGAGTTTTTACCTTAATTGTACCACAGTTTTACTCTAAATTTACCAGAGTTGTATCCCAATTGCACAACAGTTTTCCATACTTGTCTTAATTAAAATCAGTACACCACAAATTACCTTAAATTTCACCCATTGGTTGATTGTATCATAATTGGGATATTTGAAACATACAACAGAGCAACTAGTCATACGGTATGTCATGTTATACAACACCTAATTATATTCCGGCCATTTGATTGGTCAATTGCTCGTCGATTGCATGCAAAATCCGCTCTATTGCACCCTATGAAATAGAACCACGGGTTATACTTTTTTGATAGCACTTTTTTCAATGGTAAGAGAGCAGAGAAACATGTCTGTTCAAAACAATCTGTTGCATGAGTGCATTTTACATTATTATTAAAATTTTTATTATTTAAACATTTCTAAAGCGCACATATATATGTAAAAACATAAGCTATGGCGCTGTACAAACTTAAAAGAGTAAAGGTATAAAACTTAACGAAAATTAAGAAACTATGTTAATCATATGAAAGAGGTAAAAATCTTAAAAACAGATAACCCTAAAAGACTAAACAAATCCAATAACGATGGAGAAAATGAAGACAGTAAATACCATGCCACAAAATTAGAAAATAGGATAAAACAATAGTAAGAGATAAATACAAAAAGAATGAGAGAGTAAGTAAAACTAGATTAATTATATACACGTGTGAAAATGAAAGTCTTTAGACTGGATTTAAAAGAACTTACAGTACTTGAATTGCGAATAGAAAATGGGAGTGCATTCCACAATTTGGGGGCACAGACACAAAAAGATCGGTCACCAAGGGACTTGCAGCGAGTGCGGGGGGTAGTTAAAATCAAACTGTCATGAGATCGTATGGAGTAGCTCACTGATCGTGGTTTAAGAAGGTCCTTCAGATAAGATGGTGCAGATCCGTGAAGCGCCTTATAAGTGAGTGATAAAATTTTAAAATCGATACGATCCTTTATCGGAAGCCAGTGGAGAAGTTTAAAAGCAGAAGATATACTGTCATATTTGTTCAAATTTAGGATGATACGGGCAGCCATATTTTGTACACGCTGTAACTTATTAAGGGAAGAACTGGGAAGACCATAAAACAAAGAGTTACAATAATCAAAGTGTGATGTGACAAGTGCCTGAACTAAAGTGCGAGTAGAATCAGTTGAAAGATGCTTACGTAATTTCCTAATATTATACAAGTTAAAACTAGCGATTTTACATTTTTCAATTATATGTTTTTTCATTGATAAGGTGTTGTCCAAATAAACGCCAATATACTTCACATCATTTACACAATTAATAATAGATGAGACCACGTTAATACAATCAATTTCAAGTTTTGAAAGTTGACTTCGTGAACCAAAGATAAGAAATTCAGTTTTGGTATCGTTCATTTTTAAGCGACACATATTCATCCAAGCCTTAACGTCCAATAAACAACTCTCCATAGCATTTAGAGCACTAAGTTCAGAGTCGGAATTACCTGGTTTGAATTTTAGGTACAGGGCGTGATCGTCTGCATACCCCATGACCTCGAGAAGGTGACTGGAGATTGTATGATATAAAGTACTTGCATAAGCCGTAAAGAGAACAGGGCCAGCACAAGATCCTTGTGGCACGCCCTGGTGGACGGTGGATTTCGTAGAAATGCATTCACCAACCTGAACACTTACATCCAATTATATCCAAATTTGAAGGTGTTGTATAAAACAAATAATGAATGGTTTCCATTCGTGCATTAGTGCAAATATTTCATTCGTTGAAAGATGTAATTTGTTCTATTCAACTCGGCTGCGCCTCGTTGAATGGAACATTCCATCTTTCAACTCATGAAACATTTGCACTATTGCACTCATAACCATTCATTATGTGTATAATGTCGTATATGTATGTTATGACATACTATTTTATATGCACCAGATTTGGTCAATATGCTGATTTGAGAGAAATGGATAGTACTTCGTGGTTAAGGAGTTTTTTTAAGCGAATATACCAGTTTTAAAAAAAGGAAATAATGATATTTATGCAAAAAAAAAAACAATTTTTCTAAACAGTTCGAAAGTGGTTAATTTACGTTCGGAAAATACGTCCGAAATTTCCCTTTCCATTCCTTTTTTTTGTGTGTCTTTTGTCAGTAACGATTGGATTAAACACCTTTCCTTCATTAAATACAACTATTACCACACATATAAATTGGTAAATGACTGAGAAATTGAACTTCGAAAATGATAAGTTTTACCTAATTAAATATTAATGAGGAGTGACATCGAGAAACCCCGTGCATATTCTTCAAGAAGAGAAAACACTTTTCGCACCGCTGGGGACTGACTGTATCAATCTTCGATAACAATCGAGTAAAATCCAGGGTCGCAGTATCAGTTCTGTTACAGGATGAAGCTTCGAAATCGAACCCTAAAGCGAGATCAAGTTCCTACCATGCACGCAAGTGAACCCATTTCCGGGATTCTCGGTATTGCCGGACATGAGCATTAACTGGGGGAGGGGGAGGGGAGGGGGACTTGGAATTTGGAAGGTTGATTCGCTGCCAGAGCCAGAATGTGTCATGGCGTGCCATCGCTGTTCACTATATGGAACAACATAACATACACGACAGCCATTCCATATAAACTTAATTCCACCTGGTCTTTCCACGTTGGTAGTCAGTTCGTACTTTGAACCATGGCCGAGTTTAATTCTACGTGTCCTTAACTTTTATTTATAATATTTATTTATGATAGATAATAGGTTACATTCACCAACAAAGCTCGACTTTTAAATTTAATGGAATTAATCTGATTTCGTTTCACATAGGCCTGCAGGTTTTATCTTCTTTTGCTTTCATTTAAAAAAAAAGGTTTCATTTCAACGGGGGAGGCGGGACCGATGATGATTCTCCTTAACAAAGACAATTACGACTATTATACACATACAAGATAACAAAGGAAGGGATGAAAGAAAGAAAAAAACTAACAACCGACATTAATCCTGAGTTATTTAAACTCACGGGAGGGAGTATGAAACTTAGATGATACCTACACACAGAAAACAATATGTATGTGTGTATGTGTGTATGTATGTATTTTAGATCCTTCTGCAAGCCAGTGGCGGAGCTAGGGGTATTGGTCGGGGGGGGGGGGGCGAGAGTGGTCTGTAAGGGCTTTCGACACTATCTAAGCGGAGCGCCACCACAGGTTGGCGCGAAGCGTACAGACATTTTTTGAGTAAAGATACTCACTAGATCGCCGGAAATTACCCTTTCCGGGCCTTGCTAATTTGCAGATAATGTGACAAATGTCAATAGGTAGATGAGATCGCAAAAAAAGGTCCATAATCGCGAATTAGTAAAAAGTGGTAAAAAGCTGACAAGGGCGCCAGCTGTCCATTTGAGTCCGTCAGGGCCCGGGGGGGGGGCATCCGCCCCCTGACTGTGTGGACGCTCCGCCACTGCTGCAAGCATGAACTCGCGAAAAAGTCTCATTGGCTTATCAAAGCCGCAACCTGACAAAAAAGCTGGCAAGCAAAAAATTGTGTTGATTGCATTATCATCTCATGAGTTTACAAGGAGTTAAATATTATGAATGTTTATCACTTTAAAAATCGAAGCAAGCCAGATATATATAAATGTGAGTGCGGCCATACCTACCTGTACTTTAGGCCTAACTTTAACTTAAGCTGTAGCTGTATCCAGTTGGCACACTAGATGTCTCATTTTAATTCTTTTGATTGCTTAAATAATTCATTTAGTTGGTATAACACTATACTGTCTGTGGATATCAAAGAAACTTATGTACATATATTCAACAATAACCATATGTGAAAACGGCGTGATGCTTTTAACTTTACTGCAATCCATTTGTTACAACATTTGTTTCCTGGGAGACGCAAAGGGG
Source organism: Apostichopus japonicus (assembly GCF_037975245.1). Lineage (NCBI taxonomy): Eukaryota > Metazoa > Echinodermata > Holothuroidea > Aspidochirotida > Stichopodidae > Apostichopus > Apostichopus japonicus. Next base: position 7,905,802 of record NC_092582.1, on the reverse strand, counting down.
TAAACTATCTGTAAAGGAATCATGTACAGCTTTCATAGACTTCCATTGTGTAAGTTTCCAATTCCTTGTGCCCACCACAATTTGTAATTATGTCAGTTTTGTGTTTGGGATACTATGCAAAAAATTGATGCAGATATATTTTATCTTAATGGAATGAAGAATATTTATCAACTATTCAAGCCCTGGTAGAGAGTAAATTTTTCAAAGGTACTGATTTTTAAGATGAATGTTTTTAATCCTCGGGAGAAATGATATTGTTGAAGAACATTGTTTTCCATTCCTCCAACCTTTGGGCTTTTTTGTTTTGTTTTTTTGCCAAAGGCTCAGAGAATCTATGCAATGGTGATGTCCTGTGCGTGAAGTGTGTGAAGTGCAACCAACTCCCTGGTGCAACCAGATTCAAGATTTTCGTGCTTACCGTGCCAACAACAAAAACAATGTAACTGCAGTGTAGCAGTCGTCATAGTCAGCATTCCACATGTTATCATATCTGAAAGTTCACTTTGATGTATAACTTCCAGTTTCTATTAAAAAGATGATATCCTTTCATTTCGCCACTAATTGTTTTGATTGGTTTACATGCTAATTCATATGAAACTAATAATGAACAAATCACTGTGTATCTAAAGTTGTTGCTTAATTGTTTTAAATTGACTTCAGGAAGAGTTGTTTCTTTATCATTACATTTTCAGACCCGTCACATCGGATAACTTGAGGGATTGTTGTTATTGTAAGAGTGTTTAGATTCGTTGTGCTTAATACTCAGCAGTACAATAATAAATCCAATCAATGTGATGATTGTGTATTTAACATGGTGATTGTAACATTTATTACACAAACAGTAACATGAAATTGATTTATACTGTCATAGCATTCAGTGTCCCAAGAATGATAATGGTCAGTTTAATGCAAATATGTTTCATGTCACAAAGTTCACTATTGTTCCATTTTCTTTCAAGAGGATTATATCAGTTCGTTTCATTCTTCATTCTTCATTTGGTACTGGTTGATTGTTGACTCTTAATTGAAATTAAACTATTATATGCAGCAGATTATGAAAATACTGCTTATATATGGGTGAATACAGGAAAAGTTATATCTTTGTCATTGTCTTCATGACCGACAGTTGATTATGATTTAACTTTAGCTTTAAAATGAAGTTTACTATATAAACGTTGAAAAGGTGGGGTATTAACGTGAAAAGTGAAGGAAAATAATTTCAGTGTTAACTGGCTACCACCAAATATTCAAGATCCTTCCTCTTACTTGAGAATGTGTAAGGATTGACCCATTGTGCATAATATTATTACATCATAATCCTATCAAAGAGCTGATAGTAAGTTTAACTTGTTGGAATAATGCTCAACTATATACCAGCATGTTTAATTTACAAAGCTCACATGACATAGAAGATTATTGTTCTTGGGTTGATGTTTTGTAATTGAAACTAAAGTAATAGGGTCAAACAGATCATTTTACGTATCTATGTAAGAAATTTTACCTAATGCTACGGGTAGAGTTGTATCTTTGTCATGTTCAATCAGACAATTGATTATGTTAATTTGGGAGCTTTCAAATATCGACCAAGTCGACCAAATGCTTTTTGTACATGCATCTCAGAATTTTCACGGAAGGTTTCTGGCAGAGGGGAATGAAGGGTTTTGTAAAGGATGGGCTCCCCTGTGACTCCTATTTAGGGTTGTCTGGGGTTCCTCTCCCAGAAAATAAATTCGACGTCAAATAGTACATCCTGAGGCATATTTAAACTGTATATTAGGTCTATATATCAGCAGCTCTAAACGCAAGGTTGTGCTAATAAATACTAATAATTTCAAAATTACCCTCGACTGACTTACAAAGGGGCCTGAACCTGTTTTGAGTTTATACCCGTTACGAGTCAAGGCTGCCCCGTCTCTCCCGTGGTCATCATTCACGCACTCTTCAATCTGTATTCGGAGGCAAATTTAAATTATACATTGCCAGTCTAAGTAGCCCCAAACAATACTTAAAATGAGGTCAACCTTATTCATCTTACGATTTTTGTTCTCCAACAAGCTCGAATTTATCAGGCTCGAATCTAAATGGGCGGGGTGGGATGAGGGAGGGGTGGGGTTCCAGTCGGAAACGGGGGGAGGTATGTAGCTGCGTACCGTTTTACCCCTATACTGCCTATTCGTCGGCCTTATAGGGAAAACATCCGTTAGGAAACTCGACACTTCCTGACATTTGAACTTTCACAGTTGGTGTTGTTATTGTAGTGCGCGTGCGTGCTACAATATTGGGATTACTAGCCCGCTTCATCATCTACATGGCTTGTTGGTGAATGCAAGCTGAACATACCCATTTCATAGCAATCTCAAATTACAGGTTGGCTATGCAGGAAAGATTCCAGACTCAGATTTGCAAAGAATTGTGGCGGCGAATAGTTAATACTGCACACGCAAAGAAATAGATCTCTATGAGTAACAAACTTCTTCAAAACAATACGTAAAAATCCTCTACTTTGGTTCGTTAATCTTGAAGAGAACAAGACAGGTAACATTTGAACGCATATGAGTTTACAACATCCTGCAATAAAACGTTGCAAGCAACAGTAACGTTTAACAAGTTGTTCAATTTGACCAATCAGTGTCCAGGACTCTGTGTATTCTCTGTCACGTCCGAAACAGGCGTGATTCGTGATTTACAGCTTGGTTGTCCGGTTAATCTGTGATGGTTTTAATCTTCATTTCTTCGTTTATATTCAGGCACATGCTAGCCAGAGTACTGTTTATAAACATTACACAATATATCATAGCTTTGGTCTACGTTAAAGGACCAACGCCGAAATGGCTTCTTCGTGACCGAAATAACTTCAAAGGGGTTACAAATAGAACCCTTGATTGAATACCAACAACTAACTAGCTTTCATATTCACCGCGCACATATGGAAAGCCATTTTAACATTTAATCGGGAATTTTAGATATCTGAAATTGTTTCTTATTTCAGATATCTGAAATTGAATTCGAGATATCTTAAATAGATTTCGAGATATCTGAAATTCTAATTCAGATATCTGAAATTGAATTCGAGATATCTGAAATTGAATTCGAGATATCCGAAATTGAATTCGAGATATCTGAAATTCTATTTCAGATATCTAAAATTTAATTCGAGATATCTGAAATTGAATTCGAGATATCTGAAATTGAATTCAAGATATCTGCAATTCTAATTCGAGATATCTGAAATTGAATTCGAGATATCTGCAATTGAATTCGAGATATCTGAAATGCATATGCATAAATTTCCGATTAAATGTTAAAATGGCACGTATGGAAAGCCATTTTGACATTTAATCGGGAAATTTCAGATATCTGTAATTGAATTCGAGATATCTGAAATTGAATTCGAGATATCTAAAATTCTATTTCAGATATCTGAAATTGAATTCGAGATATCTGAAATTGAATTCGAGATATCTGAAATTGAATTCGAGATATCTGAAAATGAATTCGAGATATCTGAAATTGAATTCGGAATATCTGAAATTATATTTCAGATATCTGAAATTGAATTCGAGATATCTGAAATTGAATTCGAGATATCTGAAATTGAATTCGAGATATCTGAAATTGAATTCGAGATATCTGAAATTGAATTCGAGATATCTCGAATTCAATTTCAGATATCTGAAATTCCCTGGTATTTCGAGATATCTGAAATTGATTTTAAGATATCTGCAATTATTTGTAGATATCTTAAATAAATTGTAGATATCTGTAATTTAATTTGAGATATCTAAACTTATTTCGAGATATCTGAAATTCCTTATTAAATGTTAAAACGGCTTTCCATACGCACTACAATGACACGTATTGAAGACCTTTCAGCAGAGGTGTGAAATGATGAATTTGCAGACTTTATGAAGAATGGCTGATCCCGGTTTAACCACAAGTTGCTGTCAGTTTCCAGGGTTCCCAATCGGGGAATTCCTAACTGTTTGCGGAGTATATGCAAGAGAATATGTTTTTTTTTTTTTTTAAATCGAGAAATTGACTCCGACGTAACATTTAGCCACCCCCCACACCACCTTATCCTCCCAATTAAGTTGGCTGATGGCTGGATAAAAACATTGTTCCGATATCATATACTACCGCGGTTAGTAGTGTGTACCGCGGAGCTTGAACCTCTTACGCAGATTGCACATTTGCCACCTGCGCCTCACCTTGTGCTGATATTTAGGTAGCCTGAAGTCACGTAGTAAGGAATGCACTGACCTCTTACTCGATCACGTGTTGAAGTTCCATTTTCAGGATAAACTTCTACCGGCTTGTTCGCAAAATAGATTATTTTGCTGTTTCCCATGCAATATATGTATAATGTTACTGCATGTAAATATAGGCCTATATACGACTCTAGGCTGTTGGTTCCGATGCGAATTAATACTTACTAAAGATACATTTTAAGTGCAAAGACCAAACATGCCTAACTTGAGAAATTCAGTCCTAAGTTTCTTCCCAATCTATGGCGTGCTGTCTTTGCTGAAAGTCTAACGATAGGCCTCCTATTGAAAGCCGTCGAGGATCGCATTGTTACTAAACTCAAAGCACTGTCAGCGATATATAATTATGCGAGAACCTTTTTAAACATTCCAGAATTCCAGCACATTTCCAGCGTCTATAATTAAGAACCTTAGATAGAGGGGACCTCATTAAAACGGCACGAGACTTTACCACGGGGTGCAATGAAAGGGAAGTAAATGGGGGTTGGAAATAGGAAGAATCGTGACAGCTCAGTTCATTTGGAGGGAGCCTGTTGATAGCCTATACTAATTTCGATGTTTCTAATATACGACATCTCTCCTTTGTTCTTAAAGGAATAACGAAAGCAGGGATCAAAGATAATTTATATTATTCAGTTACCTACAAATTTTCTAATATTCGATTTTTTATTAACCGCTTCCTGTTTAACTGAACACGCTAGCTTTGAAAATTGGTTCCTAATTGCCTCACCACAATGCAAAATAAACCGCCATTGATTACGTAATATACCTGAAATCCCCGTTGTTCTACCCTGGCGTCTACAATATGGAATTTCCAGGCGTATTACGTAATCAATGTCGGCTTACTGTGTATTGTAGTGAGGCATTGGGAGCCAATTTCAAAGCGGAACATATTCAGTCAAACAGGAAGTGGTTAACTTTAATCATCGAATATTAAAGAGTTTTTAGGTTATTGAAAATGAATTGTCTATTATCCCTGCCTTCGTTATTCCTTTCAAGGTATCGCTTCCTTCCTCTCTCATGACACGAAACGGCTGACGGCCACAGGCAGAATTCGACAAAAGAGTCATTACAGGTAACAGCACAATAAGAATAGGGTATCCGTCCGCCGCCGGAAAGTTTACCATTATCCGGAAAATAGTCCTCGTTAAGATGGACCTACTGAAGTGACTCTTTTGGCACGTTTACAGTCACCATCACCATTCACTTTGATGTTCGGAAGTTGAAATAAACTAATGCTCGAAAAATCGGGAGGACTTGGATCGGTGAGTATACTACGCTAAAGTCGACCTCTTCCAGCTCAAAATCTTAACAGTCATAGTTGATGTTACATATAAGAACAACAGCAGCCATCATAAAGTGGGTAGGACATGTCAGTTGAAATTTTCTACCTATACTCCCTGTCGCCATGGAAACTGACGAATTTAGTGTGTAAATCAATGGAGTAATTAATTGTGGTTTGCCATCCTACAAAGTCGTGCTAACCTGCGAATAGGAGGAGGTACTTGCTGTTTTACAATTAAAAAGGAAGAGTGTAACATTGATATCGAGGGCGGTATTTGAAAATAAAGGCCTTCATTTGGGCGGTGCATTACGAAATGCGCACACCTGTGATCATCTATAAGATTTGCAATTAACCTCCAAATTTTTATTTTCGGTTTCCCGAAAGGGAAACTATGGAGTCACTCTTACCGACCCTGCAAAATTGTGAGGGGGATAGCGGATGGCAAATAACTATATAACGCGTATCGCAGCAAAGTCGGTAGGCCTAATTACTTTTACGGTTCGATTCGTCCGACACGGCAACATACAGAGACGTGCTTAAAGGCATTGAAGACTCGCCCCAACCCGCGTTCTGAAAAAAGTTAACTTTACGTTGCTTGCAAGTGAAGTTTACTCCTTGTCGCTACAAAATGCAGACAGTAATGAAACGTGATACCTTGCTATCTTTTACATAGACCTGAGATGTCCATCGCCGCTATGTACACTGTGTTGTGGGTATTGACCGTAGCTGTATGTACTGACTACACTAGTGTCTAATTACCGACGGTAGCAAGCTGTGTGTATTTTCTGGGGTCGATGGTGGTGTCCAACACTTCTGTTACACCTCATTCGAAACTAGGTCCGATTACCGGCATGAGACGATTCTTTTTTACCGCCTTTCGGGAAACATTTGATACTGTAGTTTTGATTGTCTGCGATATTCACACAGTCTTATGTAACCAACACATGTGGCGTCTTGTGTACTATCTCAGGTCTCTATGAAAAATTTGGTTTAATAATCATATTTGTTTATGCAGTGGTTCAACAAAGTTGAATAACAAAGCAACCTTCTTTTTTAAAAGTTTTTGCAGATTTTGAAAACATTGGAATAGTGAATGTTCCTTTCTTATCCTTTTGTGGGAAACAGAAATGAAAGGGGTGGGGTGGGGGGAGACTGCAGGGGTGTCACTTTGTGTACCTTACGACACTGTAAATTCTCTTCACACTCCTGTTCTGTCCAATAACCTTCACCAGTGGCGGATCCAGGATTTCGCCGAAGGGGGGGCCCAGATGGGAAATGCCTAATCGTCGTCCTGGGGGAGGGGTCTAAGGGGAGTGGGTGCCCCCCTCCCCTTTGGGAAAATTTCACAAAATATGGAGGTCCTCGGTGCAATCTGGTGCTACTTTTCGTGAAAGTTTGGAGTAAAATTTATTTCCAATAAATCATGTATTCATGGTTTGCCGGGCATATATTTGCAATCTCGAGCAATGAGCTGGGATTTACGTCTTTGGGGAGTAGGTGGTGATGCAAACTACTTTTTACCAGGCTACTCCAGGCCATTTCATCTTGGATGCCCCCTTCCAGATGGAGACTATTGATGCAGTCAGAGTGCCCCTCTCACCTTTACTTTATCAGAATGATGGTGTACTCTTTTTGCAAATTTATTTTACAAAAAATTACACGCACAGTGGCGTAGCTAGGATTTTTTGAGTGGGGGGGGGCCATGGGGGGCTTTCTTGTGGGGGGCGGAGTTTACTATCTAAGCGGAGCGCCACCTTGGTTGGCGCGGAGCGTACAGAGAAAATTTGAGATTTCAGCACCCCCCAGATCGCAGGAGATGGCACCTGTGAGGCAAAATAGCAACCAAAAAGATGTGCAACTTTGGTGACAGAAATGCAAAAAAAGTTTTTTCTCTTTCATGCTGACTGGCCTTGCCAACTCAGCCAGACTTTTAACTTGAGGGAAGTTGGCATCATTTGTCGTTTCAAGCTGTCAAGGCCTTTCTCCCAACTCAAACCCTTGTGGGCTACCGGTAGATTTGCAGGATATGCCCACATGTGGACTTAAATAGCATTAGAGGAAGGGGGTGGAAGACTAACACGCATCGATGTTTCGGTAATGGTCCACATTGATGGCTCGGTGCTTATTAGGCCATTTATTGGGTTTCTTGAGGCAGCTGTCATCAGAATCTGGCTTTTTGTGCCAATCGATGACCGATAACATGTATTGGTATGTAAATTTCTTCTTCATATATCTAGCAACACTCTAAAAACAAATGAGTGGATTTCATTCCATTGGAGTGATCACTCGGCGCACTTCAAATTAAGAGTAAAATTTAACTCTATTGGAGTTAACCCCTTACTCCTAATATGAGTGAATATAACTCTATTAGGAGTTAAGATTTACTCCAATGGAGTGGAAATTCACTCTTATACCGGAATGTGCTCAGTGATCACTCCCATGGAGTGAAATTCACCTATGTTTTTATCAGCACAGTACAGTGCATATCATCATAGACGTACGTACGTACTACGTACGTTCGTATATCAGACGCACTCGATACCCACGATACGATACGGTCCTGGAGAAACTATTTCCACTCATCATTTTTTAAGGCGATACAGTAGTGAGTATTGAACAGGCACAGCCGCATGTTTGCAGGAAATTCAGAATTCCCAATATTTTATATCTCTACCAGTAGTGAAAATCATGTTTCGACAGTTTCGTGGACATAAAAAGTTGTTTTGTGGAATATTCAATGACATATCAGGGGCGGATGCAGGATTTGTGACAGGGGGGGGGGTCTGACTGGTCCAGCCGCGCCTGAACGTAAGACTATCTAAGCGGAGCGCCATCATCGGTTGGCGCGGAGCGTTCAAGAAAATTTTTGGCTTTACAAACCCCCCAGAAGGCCGGAAACGGCACTTCCCGAGTATTCTAAGCAGCATGTACCTAGCCTGAAAATATGGATCTCATGTCTGCAATTTCAGGCCCCCCGTAGCTACGCCACTGATCACGCATGGGGCACTTTCCCTCGAACGCGGTAAAAAAAAAAAAAAAAAAAAAATCAGGATTTTCAAAAAGGGGGGGCCCGGGCCCCCCCCCCCCCCCCCTGGATCCGCCCCTGTTCACAACAGGTTACTTTTAGGGTTTTTTCCAAGAGAATTGAAAGCTTTTTAGTTTAAATGTAGGCTAGGTCACAATTTTCTTTAAAGATGTTTCTTCTTCAAAAGTAACACTATAGTCCTTAATGTAAAACTTTATCTCAAACAAAATACACACAAACATCAAAAATGGTTTCTGGCAAAAAGATACACAAATTATTATATATTTTGTTTTTAACAATTAATAAACACAAGAAATATTAAGAAAATGATATTGTATATGCATGCTTACAAAATGACAGAAGTACACCAAATTATACAGTTACTGGATAATGATGAGCAGTACTATTGGAGCAGGGTACAACTGAGCACTTCTGAGCAGAAGGTACACGTGTGAGTAGGGAGGGGAGGGGGGAGGGTTCAGTGACTCTTACCCTCTACTGAAATGGTAAAGTTGCCTTTTCTAGGGTATGATTATGATTCCATAAAGACCCTACAAAATATCGAAGCTTGCATTGTTTTGGGTGGCATGATGGTAACATAAACTTGTAAGGAGTGCATGGTATTTGATAATCCTTGACCGAGGGAACCATATCTGTAGCTACAACTTTTTTCACATGATAACAGTGTCGAAAATGAAAATTGTTGGGACTAAAGTACTAAACCAGGCAATTCCAGATTTCATCAGTACAAATTACACATGTTGACAAACCACATCATTTCATGATGGTTTCGTTTTCCTGACCGATCACTCTGAAAAATTGAAATTACAGCAACTAGTTACATTGTTATCAGGCTACCATTTAATATGAAAAATAGCTACATGGATTCTCTGTGCACCGCAACAGTATTAACTTCTGCATTTCAGATACCGATTAAATAAAGTCATCATCATCATCACAAAATACACACATTTATGATGTTCATATACATCTTTATTCAATGGATGGTGTTTACAAAACACATCATCTCTTGAAAAAAAATCTTATCTTCTTAAGTTTTCAGGAGGGACATTTGGTTACAGTAGCTAAAAACTGTGTTAGATGTTTTGAACAGTTTTGCAATCTAACACACAAAGGATTCTTTTCTATTTAAAATGCTCGATCATAAATGTCACTGTTGGCTGATGATAACTCATATATAAATCAAGTTTGTCTTTGGAATTGATGATTTAAACATATGAGTCGGAATACAGTTTTGCCGATGTTATCGACAAGTCTACTAATTACAGTAATGCAGCTCTTGTTAAAGCAACAGAATTCACTTAACTTCAGCAGTAGGATATAGGTAACAAAAGCGCACAGTGATGCCAAATGTCAATTTCCTCAGTGAATCAATAAATCTACTCTCACCACCAAACAAAATAGATGACAATATTAAACTTTCCTGAAATTTCAATCAAACTCCGTCCAGAGGAAAAAACAAAGACACAGGTCGATCAAAGTTCGATTTTTTTTGGTTTTTTGCTTTGTTTTTGTGGATGTCAATTGCAAAGGCTGCTGACCAGTTGTCGAATGACACAAACTATTCAAATGTCACATGTAAACCAAGATATTGACACAGTAATTCTGGTGATTGAAATGATGAATAGAACTTCAAAATTCAAACACCAGTTAATCAATACTTCACAAAATGAGTGAAAATAGGTGATATTCAGGCAGACGAGAATGTTTAGCCGATAACATGACTTCTTTCATCGCTGTTAGAATACCATGATTCAGTGTGGCAATTTAGTATATATGTATTTTCGGCCAAAGTGAAGCATACTACACCACCAGACAAAATACCCATGTCATCAAGCAAGAACAGTTAACAATTCACTTCCAGAGAATGAAATACTTTTAGGCGAAGAAGAAAAAAACCTAATTTGATATGCCAACTGCACTTGATGCAGCAGCTAGTTTGTTATGTGAATTTGATTACATAACAACTACATAGCTCTATTGATTGGTTTGTAAACTCTTGATACAAGTAGCATGTTATTCGGTAAAGAATGGATTAAATCAATAAAACGAACATAACCATCTTGGGTTGCTTAGTCTGACAAACTTGACACCCCGATACAGGAGCAAACTTTTATGCAAACTTGATTACACGAGGAAGACGTAACCACATTTAAGTTGTTGGGTTATCACTGGTTCTGTTGCGACATGAAGTCGATGAAACTAAAATCACATTACATAACAGTGGTCATATCGTCATTATTAATATATAGAGATACTTGGTTAACTCGATTCTGATTGGTCAATTGCCTGAAGGCAACAGACAGACAGGATTCTGATTGGTCAATTGCCTGAAGGCAACAGACAGACAGATACTGTATGTATGTAAGTGTATGTATGTATACACCAACGCCTTGTACTGATAAATTTATTAGTAAGTATCAAAGCAATATCGAACTTGTTCAAGTTTTGGAACAGACCACCAACACTGACCAGGGTCTATTCTGAACCTGCTGTTTTTTCTGTTCTCCTTACATATCTTCCTTCAGATTTATCTGGATCAGTAAGATGAAGAAGTCATGTCAACATTATATCCAAATAAAATAAAACTGTTAGCAAACTGCTTATCCACTAGAGAGCCGTGTAGGAGAATATGTAAAAGTAAGTTTGCCTGACGTTTCAATCCTAGCAGAATCTTTTTCAAAGGCTAAAAAAAAAGAGGCTTTTTAGCTTTTGAAGAAGATCCTGCTAGGATTGAAACATCAGGCCAACTTACTTTAACACAAACATTATATCCAGATAAAAAAGTGGATACAAGACCGCTCCTTATTTGGTCTTCTATATTTATTAAAAAGGAGCGGCAAATTCACAGCTCTGTAAGGATTTCAAATAACAGTCCACTACTCCCAAGGGTCTGTCCTGGTGCTTCTCTCAGAGTAGCATCTATCATACTTGGAATAAAAGGCTTTTTGATTTGGCAAATTTTTTTTGGGTGGACCCATTCGTTTTGCCAAAATTTCTAACCGGTATTAAAGCACCGCATATCTTGATGGGGTATACTGCATTCTCTTTGGTTATTTCAAGAAAATCGCTATTTGGCTTCCCAAATGAATTCAAAATCAAATGGTTGTTTTAAAGCATGTCAAACAATTAACATTTCTTAAAGATTTATATTCTTGTTACTGACAGCAATGAGGCAGTGCCAAGAAAAAAATCTTTTTAGTACCATTTTTGTACTTATCTTATCACTGGCAGAATATTAAAACAATATTTAAACACAAAAAGCCACCCTTCTTAAATAGATCACTTTCTAACAGAGTGAAATTCACGGCTAATTTAATTAATGCAGATGAGTGACAGCGAAAAATTTTCATAAAACAAGTCATCTCATTAACAAGCAAAATTCAAAAGATTTTGTACCAACAACCTTTGAACAATTGAAGCAAGCATCAGGGAATGTCAAAAGGACAGATTCCTGCATCAGCTGAGTAATCTGTACAATCAAAAGCATGCACTGTTAAACAGTAATAAATGACAAAAAATATGTCTGAAGTTTGATCATGATAAAAACACAGGTCAATGCTGCCATCATGTCTGATGAAAAGCAGAAGATGAAGAAGGAAACACAAAATGTCCGATACAGATTCCTGCAAATGATTTTTGAAACATTTTTTTAAAAATATTTACTGAGAAAAAATATGCAAATGTCAACACGAGCTAGAAATGAGCGTCTGTCCAGCAAATTTCTTCATGGCGTGGTTTAAGAAATGTCACAACTTTTAACCTGTAAACATAGCTCGTGTAAACTTCCTCTCCTCAATCCGCCTCATTTACCAATGTGACAATATTTTCTCCCTCTAATTACAGTTTTATTTATGCCTGGTTTCCTTTTTTCTACTACTGCCTTTCTGTCTTGACTTCAACATAGGTTGTCAATTACATTTTTATCAAACAGATTTATCGTATGTATCTGCTTACGTTTACTTTCGTTCCACTGACATTTTACGCTTTTTAAATATTTATCCTTCCATCTTTGGAAAATCAAGGATGGAAATGTGAACTACTATTCAATTTTTATAACATTGGAACTGTCACAAACCGCTGAGCCATTATTCACTGGGTCAGCCGATAGCTCATCTAACCTCTGCAACAAATGTCCCCCTCTATTTTTGGTCCTTCAGGCTGTTTCCTCCCAGGGAGGGGGGGGGGGAGAGAACTAGTAAACTAATAACAGGAATCTATTAATTGCAGGCCAAACGCTACTACATGAAAACAACAAATCTCACGAAAGCTTGAAATAACATTCTGAATTCTAGAATCAATTCATGTACAAAAAATTGTTTGTAGAAGGATGCAAAAGTGATGTATAATATTTACATAAATTTTGTTGAAGCAACCAAATAGCGGACACCTGAACTATTTCATTCAAAATTTTAACTCTTTTTGTTGTTCTTGTTGTTGTTTGTTTTGTTTGCTTACTAAATATATAATATATTACAACACGTATTCAATCAGAAAATTGATTACACAAAAGAAGCCTTGAAAAACCACTTGCCCCTCATGGAGATAATAAATTAGGGGCCCATGCAGATGAACATGTAAATCTTACAAAGGTAAACCCTCCATTGATATTAGAAAGAGGATAAAGTAAAAATTGATATTGTGTTTCTAAAGTCAAGATGCCAAACATATTGCAAACTGCCAGATAGTCATCCAATGATATAGCCAGAGATATATATATACAATAACTAAAGCCAGTCATGAAACAACCGGCCTTGATTGATTCCAGGACGTTTTCCAAAAGTTCTTTTGAAAACGTATACAAGCAACCTTGTCGGTTGAGTACATCACGTTGACATCAGACATATTTTTGTTTTTTAACTCTCATGAATGAGAACGAGTCCTTCAAACTCTTGAAGTTTGGCTTGCAGATTGCAACGACTATACCAGGCAGGGCATCCCACAGTGGTGCATGCAAGACCGTAATCAGACAAGTTTCGGGGGGTTATTCTAGTCCATATGGACGACCACACTTGTTATTGTCCCGATATAATTTGCAATCCATCTTATAAAGACGGACGGTAATGCTTTCATCGGGATCAGAAAGCACTTCCCTACCGAACAAAAGTCTATGACAAATACAGCTGGATATTGTGAAAATAGGTGCCTTTTTAAACCGTGACCCTTATATATCTACCGTTTGTGATTTAACCATTTTAAGCGACGATTGGAGCCTGCAATCTGGTATAAACTGGGCTGTTTTTATTTCTTGTTGACGAAGCCGTTCAGGAGGTCGATTGGTAACGGGAAGATGATGGTGGAGTTCTTCTCGGCTGAGATCATGTTCAGAGTCTGCAGGTATCTGAGCTGTAACGCAGACGGCGATTGGGAGATCACATCCGCAGCTTCCTTCAGAGCCCTGGAGGCATTCTGTTCACCCTCAGCAGCAATGACCTATCGGCAAGAAAATTATAAAATTGTTTGGTTAATCCCATCCACCAGCAAGATCAGTAATAATTAATGCACTATGGTATATGGGAGGAGTTGGTTTACTAAAGATAAAACTTTCCCGAATATGAACCAAACTTTATTCGCAGTAAAGTTATCACATTCTGTGTATTATTGTTCACCCTACTGGAGGTTCAGTCAGTCAGTCAGTCAAATCCATCTCAAAAAATCATGACTCTAACCTATGTTAACTTACACAAGACTGAAACAACATTTTGTTCAACTTTGTGCGCCACTCTAGTCCTAAACTAACGCGTTGCTGGTCATGTGACCGAAACTAACCTTTGCCCTAGCCTCACGAGCAGCTTCTGCTTCTGCAGCCATGGCACGTTGCAATTGCATTGGAAGTCGGACATCTTTGCTGTGGAGAGCAGAAAAGAAAAAGAAGATAAAATTGTTGAACGATACATCTTATCTTTCCATGTACAAAGAACAGAGGTGATACCAAGTTTGGCATAGGTCAACTAAGAAACGGCATATAATACATACGTACATTTTGCTACAAGGAATCTCGCTGCTTCTAAAACATCGATAGTGTCTTTTTCAATTGATGGCACTGAAACATGCATAGCAGCCATGAATATAGAAAAAAAAAGGAGCCCCTCACATGAAAACAAAGCATACAGCCATGTTATGAGAGTGATATGCAAAAGGCTGACATAATGCCATTCACCTGTCGAGGGACGGACATCAAATGTCGCCACGACAACCGGGAGAGAATTTCTGCATAAAGCCCACAAACTTCATCACACCTCTCAGTACCACACTAGGACATGTACTTGCAGTGAAAAGTCACAAAATGTTGTCTGTTTCTTTTCTCCAGCAGAAGAAATATGACTTGTTGATGAGTATAGCTCACCACCAAGCAGGAGAGGTGTTCCAGAACTAGCTATTATTCTGGGACCGATATGTACAGGAGATGTGTTAGGGCAAAATGGCAAGTGAAACTTTGGTTCCATCTGCAGAAAGTAGTGTATAATTGGATGCTTTGCAATCACTATAGGGAACCAAGAAATTTACTATAAGACAGTAGATAGAATGGAAATTCCTGTTTGATCAGGCATGGAGTTTGTACTATATGAGAGTTTAAGGGGGGAGGGGGAGGGGGAGGGAGGAATGCACCATGATGAAGTCATCCTATGGATGTAGATACTGTATTTTTTATATTACCAAGCACAATGTGGATGTATGTACAGCAATGAGGGCAGGCCGACATGCTTTATAATTATAACTGACTAGTCAACTAGTGAATGAAATTCAGTCTTTAAATCAAACATGAATTAGATCCTACATGACTATAGCAGGTATGATGCAAAGCATACAATGCAATGCACTCTGTACAGTATGTAAGATGTTAACAGAGCTCATTTGAGAGAACAGTGGCAGAGGGATAGATTGATTTGATTATCATGAGTTCTCTGCGATTACGACCCTTTGACTACGGAGCAGGTTTATAGCAATGGGGATGGGACGTCCCTCACGCCCCCCCCTCCCACACTCTCTAGGACCTTGCTTCTTAGTAAAGCATGCCAGAGATTCTGTGAGGGATTTCTCAATGTATGGTAATGTGCCGGTCGTAAGATCACAAGTTACACAATGCATGTGAACGCACTCTGGGTCAGGTCTTGAGGGACTGCAGATATAACCTTGGGCGTTTGTTTCTTCTTTCTTTTTCTATGACCAGCATGTTGGCCCATGTGAACTAACTGTTGGATACTTGACAACTTTGACAAATAGCAGTTCTACCACTCTGTCCAAATTGTTGCAGATTTTACCAAAGTTCATGAGGTCTCAGAACCTCAAAATCAGAGGGATATCAACTTATGAAATATCATGGTTATGCAGCACAAACAATGTGAAATATTATATTTTTGGAGATAAAAATATTCATGAGTTTGAAATGGTTTACGTGTGTAACGACATACGGAATGATTGATGAGATTAATATCTTCATTGAAAGTAACCATGAAGCTATCATGAAGACGTTAATGAACAACCAAAGATTGATTATATTCTCACCTTGGACACAGAAAAGTGATGAATCTAGATAGCATAAATTGATCATTTTCAAACACACGAAAAGGCATTTCCAACCTTCACGTGCACAGACCCTTAGACTTTCCGATAAGCCACATAAAACAGGTAGGTTGCTAGTGGCATTTATAGGGGTGAAACTAGAGCACCAATGGTGCAGAAGCTCATACCTTTTCGAGCTAAAAAATGTAGGGCCCACAAAACCAATTTTGGGCCCATGAGGGATACCCCCCCCCTCCGTTAGCAGAATCCTGGCCACACCACTGGCTATAATTCCTATTTTCCCCCTTTAAATCCTATTTTACCCACTCTCTCAAACAATACCATGCACTGACCTACCCTATTAAACTTTCTCCCCTCTACCTTAGCAGACATAACTTCACAAGCACTCCCTACAAGACATAACTTCACAAGCTGCCTACATACCTCAGGCTCAAAGACTTCTAAGAATCGGCAAGTGCTGATTGGCTATAGGGCTCTCATGCTTACAGTTCAACAGTTAATAACAACTCCCAGTCCTGCTTTAATTCCACTAACAGCCTCTGCAGAGCTTAACCACAAATGTAAACAAACACTCCAGACACTGGGAGACAAATTAAAGGAGCTTTGGCAAAAAGTGAAGGCTCAGATTTTTTTAAACAATGGGGATTAATTGTAATTAATTAACTTTTGACCAAAATTTTTTAGGCATCACCTTATTCATACACAATCCAATAACCATCAGTTCAACTTTGAATATGATCCATCAAAATCTTGAGTAGATTGAGATATTTGAAAATATTACAAAGAATGACCCCCGATGACCCCCTAAATGACATTTGACCTCAATTTTCTGAACACCCCTCGCTCATCCCGAGGAACATTGTGACCAAGTTTCATTATAATTGGCCATACACTGTACGAACAGGAGCAATTTGAAAATATAGGGCCGCGGCCCAGGCCACAAAAGACCCCTAGTTGATCTTTGATCTCAAATTCATGAACACCCTGAAGGTAGAACTACCATAGTACTATCGTGACAAACCCTCAACATTGTACCATGGAATCTGTAGGAGAAGAAGCATTTTGCGTATTTCCACAAAATGGCCCATTACGGCCCACAGGTGACCTTTGACCCCAAATTTTGGACCATCTCTGATGGCCCTATACCCAATGGTCCTTGTGTCCAAGTTTCATGAAATTCCATCAAACACTGTGCGAGTGGGAGCGGTTTTACCAATTGTTGACGGATAGAGTGATAGACGCCGCACTGTAACAATAGCTCACACCAGCATGCTGGTATGAGCTAAAAAAGCAGTATAGGTTACCAAGATCTAGAGGCAGTATCTGACTCTAGAGGGTAAACAGATTAAGTGTAAAGTCTCTATTTACAATCTTGACAGAAGTGGTAACGTCAACAAACAAAGATTGCTTGACAATGGCCATTTCACATTGAGTGTGTTTGTGTACATATATATATCTATATATATATATATATATATATATAAACATACGAACAAACAGCACACAACTCTTACGTGTCTGTGGATTTGACAAACACGGTTGGTGTTCCTACCCACACAGTTCTGGTTCCCATCTCTCTACCTGCTAGTTCTGTGTTGTTCTCCCAGTGCACGACCAGAAATTACTGTTGTGCTCTTGAAGCTCCACTGGGGGTGTTATTTTGAATTACTCTGCTAGAGTCTAACAGGATATCCCTCATTCTAAATTCTAACTAAGTGACATAAGTTATTACTATTATGTTGTTTTAGTTCTTTAGTGTGATAAAAGCCATTTTAATTCAGAATATCCAGAGATTATGTGCCACGAAACAAACGTGATTCCTAACGATTGGTAATTGGTACCATAGTTAGGCTCTTTACTTTGGGAATGGTAGCATTTGAAGGGAGGGGTGAGATAGGTGGTGTTGGGCGAAGCAGGGTCAATGGAAGTGCAGTGCTAACAGATAACTAGTCCAGACTGAAAAGAGAGGGGGGCCACAAATCCCACAAATTAATTGTGCTGTTTCATTACATCATTTTCAAACACATACACTCAGTTGCTACAGTCACTACTATAATTTTTCTTGACCCTACTTTAGCGTGTTATAAGCCGTTCAATTCAGCATAAATCCACAAAATTCTGTGTGACAAAACAAGCGTGATTCCTAACAAAAATTTGGGATAACTAGTACATATATGTCAGGGATATGCTCACACTGGGCGGCTGCGCAGCAGTTCTGAATGCCGCCCAGCACAAACAGAATTTTCAACATTTCAGCCCGGCACTTTTTTTTATGATAATTTAACAAATTTTACCATAACCAAAATCTGGGAGAATACATGGCACAGAATAGGAAAATAGCACCACCTAAGCATAGTTCATGTGCAAAATTTGTCCAGTGGGGAAGGGGTACCCCACCCATGAGATCCCTCTCCCAGGGTGTGGATCACACTACCGCACAATCTGTTCGGCACTCAAATATTCCTGAGCACATCCCTCTATGTATATATATTCATGAATATGTAAATTCTGACCCTTACATTTCAACTCTCTCCACCTTTACACCCCATGGGTCGGTAGCCTCATCTAGATTACTCTGCATCGTTGCGCTGATGCTCTCACGTTCAGCCAGTACATCCTGCAGAGTCTTCGTTCCCAGGACATTTCTCAGGGTCGTAGCGGCCAGCAGCCTTGTACTCCGCTGGTAGTTCTCCACGTTTGTGATGGAAACGGTTGGGTTGCAAACACGGTAGTAGACGACTGCATCGACAGCGACGGTTACGCTGTCCTTGGTAAGGATCTATTCGGGGGGGGGGAGAAAAAAATAAGAGTGCGTTTTAATTTCTTCAGAACAAGTCGCTCAATATCCTGGAGAAAAAATACTTGTAGAATTCTACTCACATAATACATGTAAGATGTAGCTTTTCCAAGACAGAATTATTATCATTTTTGTCTTGTATGTAAAACAAGAAATTTGCATGATAACAGTACCGTGTGGAGGTTACCTTAGTGCCTGGAATGATATCAACGCACTTTAAGAGATGGGGCCTCTAAAGGATTGCAAAGAGCACGTCTTCATTCAGAAACTACACAAATCGATATGTAACATCATTTATACACGCATGCCCATTGTGGTTTGCTGGCCCATTTAATAACTACCGTGAGTGGTTAAAAAATACGCACAAAACAACAACACAAGTAGTCAATAAAAGGGAAACGTCGTTTATCATCCACCGACAGTTAATTCCAACACTGTGCTTACCAAGACATACGTCTACATACGACGATGAACTGAATGAAACAACACCAGTCCAAAGTGTGGTAAAGCGTATGGTAAATATGGGACAATGCTAAGTTGGGTTGTTGGCAAAAAATCACTGGTTAAGATTAAAAGAGAAATGAAGAAAATAACACTTTTGAAAAAAATAAATAAGCAACGTCCCTCACATAGCCTTCTGTTTGGTTAAATCTGTATAATGGTCTTCTCACCTCAGCGGAGATGAATAGAATTAATTGCGTTCATTGCAGGGAACGCGTATTTATCGCAATGATCGCAATCCCAGACAAAAGGAAATGAGCACGATGACCGAGATTACTGAATTCCACGCATTGAAAGAGGAAGCTAACTTCCACACTCTACTGTATGAAAAAACTTCTTGCCATACATTTATCAAGTTATTATACAGTATGTACCTTCCGACTTCAGAAAAAAGAACCAACAAAAAAACGTTTATTCGGTTGGATGCAATGGTAGATTGTAAGGACGAAGGCAGTGTACACCAGTGTAGCAGGTCTTGGGGGTGCAGTGCTAGAAATGCTGCCAGTTGTTATAGGCTAGGTAGGTTGGAGTGCATATGAAGACAGGTAAGAGAGTGGTTAAGTAAATAGGACTAATAAACGACTTTAATTATTGATAAAATGTAACCATTTACAGACTCAGAATGAACGGGGCAGTGATTGAGCCTTCCATTTGGGAAAAAACGAGAGGAGGGGAAGGGGGAATTGTTAGCACTCACTAGCAAACTCAACTACCACAGAGCATTCTATAACTAGGTAGATGGGAAAGTATCAGAGAAAGGGGGTATGATCAGGTGAGGAAGGAGTCACGTAAAGGAGTGCGTATCTACAAGATACGGACCACCTATGGGTGGAGGGAGTGATGAAGTAAAATCTAGAAGGGTATTGCAACAATTCAGAGTACTTTGACACAATTATGGATTCAAAGGTCATACAAACAGTGGTGGACTGCTCCTGCCATTACCTCTTGAGGTGGCACATCAAACGATATCGTTCTCAAGTCCACTTTCACATAGTTATCGATGCAGGGAAGTATGAAGAAAATACCGGGCCCTTTGGCGCCACCGGGAAGCAGCCGACCCAAACGGAAGATGACAGCTCTTTCATATTCTTGAACCATCTACCGATCAGAAGAGAGAAAGAGAGAGAAATGAGAGTTTGGTATGATCAGCAAACCAAGCAATGGAATTGACTTGATAGCTTAAGAACAAAATGTACAGTAGTTTTCTGTTCATCAACTGTGAATGTACATAAAAACATAAAATGCAACAATACAAAGTCCTGAACATTTTTGTGGAAATGTTAAGCAACCCTCCCCATCCCCCACCCCCCCTGCTCCTCCTCACCCTTGCCATACTACATCTGTTACACCAACCTAAACATCTTTATCATTTACTAATTAACAAACTGTTGAGTGTTGACAGATAATTACTTGATTAAACTATATCAACCGCTGGCTCAAGGGCTCACTAACAATCAAGTGAGACTTGGCGAAAAGCAATGCTCAACTGAGCATGAAGAATTCATTTATGATACGTCAACAGCAAACGACTAGTTTTGATATATCTGGCTATAACGAACACCTGGTAGCAACATTGAACAATAGTCTGTTCATTTACAGTGTAATAAAGTTTACATGTCCTGCATACCCTCATATACAGTATTCATGAATGCAACTCTTGTATAATTTATTCGTACATCACAGCTGCACTAAAACTGCATGTATGCTCTTAGTACAGTGTATACAACTGCTGCTGCGCAGCATATTGGTAAACAGTAAACGATAAAACCTGTAGGCCAGACACTTGGTTGAGATTGTATATTTTTTTTTTTCATATTTTTTTCCAAACGCTTTGGAGTTTAGTGAACTACTTGACCCTCCAAAAACAAGTGGCAGACATTATATGGTACTGGTTGCTCAAATTAATATTGGTCCTACTCTGGGCAAACTATTGATAACATTGACTCGTTGCGATCCTGGACAAAATAATGCACAGCGAATTAGATTGCAAAACTGCAAGGAGTAGATGTCATCAAATTCAGGCCAAGCTCAGGCCATGAATCGCCACGTTACAGATCTTTATCGTTATCAGAGTTACAATGTCTTGAATGCGTAAAAGAAATTGATCTTTGATTGTAGGAACGGAATGATGTTTTCACTGTTCTGAGCGGCCTGACTACTGTAAGTGTTGTTCCATATGTTATAAGGCCTGTTTCTATGGATATTTTCCCCCTCACCAATACAATTTTAAGAACTTAGCCGCAATCTATTATCAGTTCTTTTAGCCAGATCCACAGTACTGTACAGACAGTGCATAAAATGTGCAACACAGATAAATTACTGAGCTTCTCTATATATGGTAGTCCCATGTCTGTCTGTTACAATGCACAGATACGTGCCAAACAATTTCAATCCGCACTCAATAAATTGAGGTACGGTACTTACATGGCTTTGGATACGTATTTAGAGTTGGGCTTGATGTGGAACATTGTACAATAAATCAATAATTTCACACAGTGTGAATGGCCTATCGACTCTCGAAACTTACTAATGTAAGGTTTGAATGCTGTCAAAATCAATATCATATAAGTAGGGATTTGCCTAAAGAGTCAGCACATACTGTACAATGTACACGACTACAGGTACGCACATGCCAGGTACTGTATGCTGCCTATCGTGGCATCAATGTAATGTTTATTGGGACTGTAAAGCCTATGGTCACTGTTAGTGGCTTTGTTGTGGCTCAACGTCTTTGGTGACATGATATGTTCAAACGATACATATCAATATGTTGATTGCACATTTGTAAGTATTATGATGTCATACGGGAACCGAAGCCAACATTTGGTCACTTTTAATTGGATCTGTACAGTGACTAGATGGCCTTTAGTGATACAACATATCTCAAACAATACTTTGTAGACAGTACATTCAGATCTCTTGATTGCACTTAAAAAGTAATTTGGTCAAACTGAGCAGTATTGTTCTATTGTTCTAAAGTGAGTCAGTGAAATCAGGACAAACTCTCCATTTTTGAATCTTTATTTCAGGAGTCTGGGATTCTTGTCAAACAGAGGAAAGATGTTAATAGCATTTATTTAGTGCTGGAGGAGGGGAGGAAGGGTATGAATACAATATCTTCAATGAAGATGAATAACATTTGGCAATTTTCTGTGCTTGGGTGACCATATTGTTAGCTACTGTAATGCAATTACGCACTTGAGTCCTTCATTTGGCTTCCATGCATGTACCTACACAGTACACTATCTATTCTGTAACATTTGTTACAGTACTGTGATCTTATAATCCCAAATTCCAATTTAAAAAAAGTCTGAACTTTATGAGAAATATGATTTACAGTTTGGGACCCTGCATGTGCATGGCTCAAACCACTGATCAACATGGCATGTGTTCATGGGTGAATGATTTTTATTCCTCTGCTGGTATAATCACCTTTCCAGACATTTTCTCATGAAATGTGCCATTCAGGTCATTGTTCACATATATAGTAGTTTATGCTCCAATTGTCTACCTGTACTGTAGCACACCCCCCCCCCCACACCCCCTGATGTAACAACTTGACAAAGCTTGCTCTCCCTCCAAACAGTACAATTCCCATATGGACTGATTTTTTTTCTATAAATAATGCAGATCATTTCTGTCAACCAAAAAGTCATTTTATATGCATCAATTCCCAACCCGCCCCCCACCCTCGGCGCGATAAAAAAGAAAGGAATGAAATCCCATTAGCTACTGTACTTATAATAACGGTCGTGTGACTTCATTGTTACACAATGCGGAGATAATCGTTCGAATGGTGGCTAATAAGGAATTTTTTTCCTTTTAGTGGGGCTTCTTTGTACACGGCGAGCGACTGCACTGTATGCATCGCTGGTGCACTAACGGGCCACGGCAGTGTAGGAAGCACGAGCAGAAGAAGCTAGACAAACAATTTTAATTTACTGTGCTAGTGACTTGTTAATAAGCTCCAGGATCGATAGCAAATGTTTGGGCTGGCATTATGAAATTTATATTCCGAGGAGGAGATGGCTAATATTAGAAATTTAATCTTGCAGATTGCCGAGGGATGGCTGAAATTCGCGGGAAAGAGAGAGACGAAGGGGAATCGTCTGTATTTTGCCTTGTTGGATTTGATTCTTTTAGGTTTAGAACCAATCAGTATTTAACTTAAAAAGTGAATTTATAAGGACTCTCAAATAGTAATTGGCCAAATTCTTGGTCTCATATGGACCACACAATACTGAATTGGGGCAAAAGTGAGGCTGCTATCTTTAAAACCTGGGCAACTGATATTTATTTATTTATTTCAAATTTCTTAGTGCCTTGTCTTCTTCTTGTTCTTACTAAGCCTAAACAAACCGATTATTACACAAACTAATACATCTAGGCCTACCCACCATTTGATAAAAAAAAGTGTACATATATACAGTACTCCTGGATTTTTTTGCCAGGCACATTAATGTGAACTATCACAGCTTTAATGACTTTTCAATTGATTCCGTAGTATTAGAGGATAATGCATATATGCATATGAGGTTAGTGCATGTGTGTAATTAAAAAACAAGGTTTGCCAGCAAAACAACACCCGCTACAGTCGACGCTCTTTTCCAGCCAACGGTAAAAACCAAACATTTCCATAAATGCACTCCCTGTTAAAGGAATTGAAGACTCGCCCCAAACCGTGTGTGGCCATCTGAAAAAGTTAACTTTCTGTTGCTTGCAAGTGACGTTTTGTTCGTGTCGCTAAAAAATGCGGACAGTAATGAAACGTGATACCTTAATTGTTATCTTTAGCTGGACCTGAGATGTCCATGGCTGTATCGTTCGCATACTGTGCTGTGGGTATTGACCTCAGCTGTACGTACTGACTGTACACTAGTGTCTAATTACCGACGGTAGCAAGCTGTGTGTGTATTTTCTGGGATCGATGGTGGTGTTTAACACTAAATGTTACACCTCATTTGAAACAAGGTCAAATTACCGGCATTAGACCTTTCTTTTGCGCGAGTCTTCACACCCTTTAATCTGACTACAGTATGTGCCAAAACTGACTAATACAACAAGAGTTAAATGATTTAAGTCTCACCTTGATACAAACACAGAGGGAAAAGGGAAAGGTGCAGCAAACCAGCAAATAAGAAAAGAACACCAGCAGATAGACGCAACATCCTAAGCTCTCTTCATCTGCAGAAACGAAAAGGTAGAGAAAAACAAAAAACAATCGATTTCAATAAATCATCTATAAAACATGGAGAATGATGTCAAATGAAAATGATAGAGATGTGCCATGCCGCATTTATGCTTCACGAATTCCATTACAAAGATTCCCAAAATATCTCTTTCAACACTTGGCAGGTACATAACCTGTATTTCACACCATCACAACATGGTTTATTGCCCCTTAAATGCTAGTCATTTTGCAGAGAACTACTTAAAATAACTAGGGAAAAAACACAAACAAAAGTGTGCCCTTCTTTTTATCAAACATCAGTCAAACTGTCTGATTTCAAAATATTATTCAAACCCATACTGCACTTCAGTCATGGTCAATTTGTGTACAGTTTGTAACATTACCTGCACTGAAGCTATGTACAGTATTCTGTGTACATGCATTTTCCTGTATCATTAGCATACCTTTGTATGTATACCTTTTACATAAGCCAGGTGTGTTGCCTTTGGGTTCTACAGACTACACACATGCACACAAACACAAAGCCAAGACAAAACCAAAAATGACAAAGCCAAAAAGAAAGTACCAAAAAAAAAGAGAAAAAAAAAAAAAGAAGCAAAAACTAGGTGACGACTGTAGTGACTTACTGTCTTTAGTTATTAAACTTTGTTCAGAATCAACCGTGTTCTCTGATTCAACCTTGTTGCTTGCCATTTTGGTCAGGTGTTTTCTATAGATTTCTACAACAGGTCAAGCAGAGGCCTATAACTAACAAACTCTTTGTGTTAAACACTGGCTGAGTCTTCTGCACAGACGATTTCTCTCTTCAAACCAAGTTTACAACTTCAACTGTACCGCAGCTGGAGAACTCAATGAGCTGAAACACTAGACAATGTCCAGTAATGTATTTCAAAAGCACCACACAACTCAACAAACTGATAAAATGTGTAAAAGGAAAACCAAATAGTTTCAATTGTCATGTGGCCTTAACAACTCAATCGCCAGAGCATAAATCTTGTGATAGTGTGTAGTTATTTATATCTATGACATACACTCAAACACACGCTGCCACACTACAGTATTACTGTAGTTCTACAACTCCCTGGTTCTACACAGAGTACTGCAGTACATACAGGTACAGTCAAAGTGTGAGCTCTTTTAATCTGTGAATCTTCAACCTTTGAGATGTGTACGGACTGCTATTTGAGGCTAGTCAATATTTGACAAGATTAAATCACCACCAACCCACCAAAGAGTGTAAGACTAAAACTGTCCGTAAAGCCAATTTTCACTCAGTTTAATTGGCAGTGAGAATAAAATTGGTTTTCCTGGCCAAAGTTTATTATGTTTATACTGGTCATTGATGTATGCGTTTGACTGCATATATATACATGTGTGTACAATATACATACAGTAGGAATCCTACTGTAGGATGACATTGTGAATATATATGAATAGAGGTCTTACCACTGCATGGATTCATTACAAGTTGGGAAGTCAAACACTGTGGTTTATATTTATGGTACAGGGTAAAAAGAAGAACTTGGAACAAATGTTTTGAAATTCAAATTGGCACATTTCCATAATGAATATTTTTCTTTCTTTATACATGACTGTATAGTTGTTGTAGCTAGAATAATCATAATAATGACTAAACATATTTTGTAGGATAGGGAAAGAACAGGAAAAATCCAGGAATAACTTATGCAATATCAGCAAAAGGATATGCAAGAATGGTCAAATTATGTACTGTACCAATATGTAGCATTAATGATTAATTGAAGAAACAAATCTAAAAAACACAATGTATAACAATCGAGGAAGGAAAACCTTTGGTAAGCAAAGCAACTGCAAAGAAAGTTAAGCCAATTGCATGGAGATCTGTTCCTGTTTAGGGGTCTGTGTTTTCCTGGTTAGGTGACATAGGTCATCACGCTACATGCTATGTATATAGTGTATACATTACCCTGCAATGTGCCAGTTGGTACAATGTATGTGTGCACACTGTACCGTAGCACATATGAAAATTGCTTCCTAGATGTTTACACTACTGTACCACTGAAATAAGACATGAAGGGTTTTATACCAAAGTGACATACCCTGTAGTTTCAACGATGCAACAAGCAGTTAAGTGGAAAGTCCAATACTGTTTAATAACTGTCTAGTTTCAACTTGAGTTCAAAATACTAAGGGTTTGGTGAGTAGCATTATTTTCTCTTGCGGATCTCGTCGACCTGCATAACCTCCAGATCACATGGTCCGTCAAGAACCAATGAATGAACATGTACAGCAGTTAATGTGCTGGTAGGCAGGTGGCATGAGTAATTAACCAAGCTCAAACTAGTTACAGTAGTCAAAGGACTGAAATGTTTACAGGTAGTACAGTACAGTAGTGTCATAAAGCCATTGAAAATCTGTGTTCAGTACAGTAACTACTGAGGTGATACAACTGTACATAATACAGGTTGGGTAACATCAAACACTGTACAGTAAATCCATGTGTTTCATACTGACGTAAGGCAAAGTCAGGGCTGGAAAAGTTACCCAAGATGGAACCTTGGCACAAGAACCAAACAGCTCAGTCCACTCTCAACCCCCGTCCCCAATACCATATGATACCCTAAACCATATGATACCCTAAACTGTATGATAACCTAGAAACCGTATGATCTGAGGATTCCACCATGTGTTACGTCCCTGTGAGTATAACCAGTCCCTTGGAAGGGATTAGATTCTGATCCGGTTTAAAGATTGGTGAGGGGATCTATCGATCTATACAAGGAAATTCCAAGATATAATTATACAGTGGCAATGTATGGTACAGGTACATGTAAACTTTGGATGAATTAGCTGGCCTTACAGTATGTAATTTTAAGTCAATTATCAAACCTGTTAGGCTCAAGCCAACCCCCGTTTTCAAGATTCAATTTCACCTAAACCTCTGTCAACTTGACCAATTATCCACATCTCCACCTGCACATATTGTTACGAGGGCCCATTGAAGCCTAACGCTAGTCACTGCTAGTGAGAAACCTAATGTTATAATGTGGAGAGTAATTGAAATTGCCTACGTGATAAATCAGTATTTGAGAAATTAGGTCGGGTTACCGTGTCAGAATGTTATAATACACGATTGTTCTGGTATATTCCTTATGATGACGCGCTGGTCTCGGGTTAACGTCGGTTTACGTGAAGTCCCGTTGCGATGTGCACACATTTTCGTGGATTCTCTGGAACGTACGCGAGATATGCAAAGGACTTCCAAGAATAGAGAAACTGGCTCAGGTGTACCGAGAAAGATCTAGATGATTCTTGACATGGCGAATCGTATAAAAGCCCGCCCAGATCGGAGAGTTTCTGTACGAATACAAGCGACGACACATATTATATCATTCTACTATATATCGTCAGTGCTCAACTACCAGTATTTTCTGAAGGATTGAGATATCGATACCAAGATTGATTCTACACTTCCATTCAGAATTTTGAAGAGGACTTTACTGTGATACTACAGTTTTCAGTCGTTATTGCGGAGAAGGTGAAGAATTTCTGTTTCCGTTGAGGAAGTTCGTTACGCCAGGAGTTGGTGGCTATAAAGCTGATTTTGGACTGACTCTGGTAATATTTAGTCCGCGAGAAGTTCGACTTTTGCTTCACTCTATTGTGGCTGGAAGTCCGTCTTCTATTTTGGAGCATCGCCGGAAAGGTGACTGCTGTTTCTGGGATCGCGAGAAACTTCGTCGAGGACCAGTGAATTTCGCGGTACAACGGACCGAGAATCGTCGTCATCGAGGTCGTGGCCGCTGAGGGATATCGCCGTTGGAAGAGACCGGCGTGTTTTAAAGTGTATCCTATCTTGTTAAGTTTGTAATTTTCTATATATTTGTAATTACCACTTGTTGTTGTTGGTTCGAAATCCATTGTTCAATATAGTTTACGTTCTCATTTAAAATCTCTAGACTCGTCAATTTGTCTGTGTTCCTTACGGAAACGAACCCAGGCTTGTGTCTCGTTAAAAATTAGTTATCGAGACCTCTCGCATTCCAACGTAACAAAATCCACATCTCCACCTGCATTTGTTAAATCACAAGATTAATGGCATCTAAAGGTTAAGTACCATACACCTACTGTATACCTCCAAGGTGAGCTTCAACAAGATGACATAACAAATTCCTGGCTACAGTATTCTGTGCAAACGAGTTTCTTTTATTCAGATTGTGTTCAGGAATGTGGGAAAAATATTGTCCATCCTCTTTTGCTTATTTGTTCTACATGCTAATAAGCATTTCATTTACAAGTAAAAGTAGGACTTCTGTATATTGCACATTACCAAACGATGATGGAAAACACGACCCCTTCAACTCGCTTCAACTTCAGTTTTGTGGCTTCGCCTTCAAAATCAGAATTTGAAGCCTGTTAAATCACAAGATTAGTTGTGTCTAAGGCCTATACATCGAAGATGTGCGTCCACAAGATGACATAACAAAATTCCTACCTATTCTGTGCAAACAAGGTTCTTTAATTTGAGATTGAGTTCAGGAATGTGAAATAGGCCTGTCAAAACAAAATGTAAAGACTTACAGTACTGTAGTAAGTTTTCCTAATGTGTGGTTCAACAAAGACAGTACAAACGGTACTTTCAATGGAGATTTCTAGCCTTCCCAACTTCAATCCTTAAGTAGATCTTGGAATGAGATGATTTATTCTATCCTTCATGGACATTAGATAACATAGATCGGGAATGATAAGGAACTCCATCGAAATAAGAATCGTAATAAATTTTCAGAAAAAAAAAGTTTCAGAAAAATGAAATTGTAAAGTAAATATAACCTTATTTCTCCAAAAAGGAAAATCGGACACTTGCACAGTATAAAATTGCAGAATAGAAGAAAAGAGTATACAATGAAAAAGAAATATAAAATCTATATCAATTTAGTAAAAGAAAAGAAGAGGAACACACAGCTATGACAAACAAACACCACCTCATATACACACAATTAAACTCAATGTTGCAAGGTGTTGATGTTCTGCTTATTCGCATGACAAAAAAAAAATTGAATCATAATAATCCACAAGAGATTGCACTTGATAAAAGTATGCCCTATCATCATTATCTCCATTAATGAGGCCGGTCACTCCCGTCATGACGGTGTCAATTTTACATGTGGACACCCCTACAAGCAGACATATACTACAAAGTGAATAAAAAGGATGCCAAAAACAGTTCCTTGGGGTGCTCCCATATTAGAACAAATAGCAGCAGAGCAAAAGGCAAGACTGATTTTTTACAACTGAGTTCTATTAGTTAAATAAATTAAAAATCTGTTGATCAGTTGCCAACGGGAACATCCAATGATAAAAACTTTTCAATAAAGTGTTGAGATTGGATAGTATTAAATGCTGAAGAAAACTGTAAAACATGACACTGGCAGAATTAATTTTCTAAGTGAGACTGTGAGAATATATATTTTGAAGGGTAAGAAGGATCGCGTCTTCGAAACGACGACACGATTGGCAGGCAAACGGAAGTGGATCTAAAAAAACGGAGCTACAAGAGGTTTAAATTATTCCAGAAATATACATTCACATATTTTCATTGGTACAGCGGTGAGGGCAACAGGGCGCATATCATTTCAAACAAGATATAACAGATATAATACAGTAACAATGGAATAGATTGAGTTTAAAAAGACATGTTAAATGTTTGCACAATGTTGAAGAACCAGTGATGTGAAAGCTTTGTCTGGACCGGCACCTTAAGATGAGTGGAGCCGGGTAAAATGGTGACGCACAACATCCCATAACTACTCAAAACTAGCATCTGTATACAGTTCTAAAAATTGATCCTGCCTACCACGACAAATCGTAGTTTACAGTTATCAAAATGGTTAAAATTAAATTCATTTGAAGAGTCAACGGTAAATAAAGGTAATTGGCGAGATTGAGAATTATTATTATATCCACTCATCAGACACATCCTCGCCCCCCTCCGAAAATCGCTTAATATTATTCCTTTTGAAAAGACCTTCGATGTTACCCCGGTGATTAACAGCTTTTGCCTTCTCGAATGACCTTTTGAAGTTCAGACTGCACTTGCCTTCAACCATCCTGATTCCCTTTGTAGGGTATATGCAGTTTGCTATTGGCTTTCTTACTGTATATACTGTACACCTGAACAGGTCTTTCATTTACCTGTGGTCAATTAAACCTACAGGTTCAATAACCACAGGACCCTTTTCTCCCCCATAATTTCAAGAAGTATGGAATAAGTTGTCAATTTGATTGCTTATATTTTACAACGTACGGTAGAATAGCAAATATATGTTTTGCTATCCCAAGGTTGCTTGCAAAACCATTTTAAATACTACTGGTCCATGTCACTGAGCAGTACAATAGATTCATGTCTACAGTGGCACAATGAAAAAGGAAAATACTTTAGCAGTCAATAAATCCTATGAGGCTAAATGTGTTTTCACAGACAGTAGTCTTTGTGACTGATTTAAAGTTGTGAAACTTATAGTGGAACTAAAACTGTAGTATATATGGTAAAAGGTATCTTTTTACTGCAAAAAGCCAAATTTATGCCCCCATGTAGTTATTGATTCGAATTTAACTCTTCTCCAGCGGAAAACTTGCTCTGTAAACTAGAAATTTTGTACATAATAACTAAAGTATTCAGATATGAACATTAGGAATAGTAATTTTGTTTAGGAACAGTATCCTCTCATTTTGTCTTCAGAAACTATTCCACAGCTTATTTTGAGTAGTATACAGGTTGCTTAGGTTGTCAGGTTGAATTGCGAATTCAACAGAAACTTCTTCTTATAGGATGGTTGCCATGGTAAGTTTTTGCATACTGTAGGGGAGCTAAGCTACTGACAAACTGAGGTTGGAAAGCCCTTCAGTTACTCCTCAAAATATCAGATGTCAGTTCACTTTTCTGGCTCGGTTGCATGTTACTGACTGCTTGCTTTCACATTATCAAATTTCAGTTCATGAAAACTGTTGCGCCATTGGTACATAAATCTAATGTTAACATTTAAGTTACACGACCACTATTCTAGTGCCACATTTTACTTTCTAATCAAGCAACTTTAACTTGGCTTTAGGCCTAACTCCCTAAGTTACATGTCTCTTTAAAAGGTGATGGAAGGCCACGCTTAACTGCACGTTTTGTCAGTAAAATAGTAATGCTCTGTCAAAAATGTCATCAAAGCACAATACGGTACTGTAAGTAGCATAATACTGCTTTGAGTTTGAGCTGGTGAGCTATTCAGTCGGTCGATGTGTACAGTATAGTTATCTGTTGCGAGGTACTGTAGGCTAGGCCTTGTACTAACTTAAGCCAGCCTAGACTATAGCTCAAACGCAGGTTTGTCCGACCTTACGTTACGTAGCCTACCTGATTCAGGAACATCATCATGATTTGTTTCATGGGAAGCCTCCATCTCCACACATGTCTCCACATCATTATGTTTGTCGGCCATAATATTTCCAAAGGCAACGTTGGTAATAGATGATAATCAAACTAAGGCACAGAAATTTTTATACGAGGTAGGTCTACAATTAAGTTTGGTGATGAGAACATAGACTAACAGGTTTGTTATTGTTAATGTAATGTTAGGCTACCGTGAATCTCGATGTGGAAATCCGCAAGTTCAGAATTTTACACAGACAGACAATTTCATGTGCTTTGTAATGTTCTATGATTTTAAAATCAGTTAAAAGGAATATACCATTATCAAAATGTATCAAATATGTTCAGGTAAAAATTATCGACGGATCCCAATTCAGTAAAATCCAAATGTTGCTCAGCTCAGTGCGAAGATAATGAACAGGTAAATACCGCAGCTTACTACTGTATTATGAGAAGTCTTCCTATGATGCAATATAATACACACAAGAACAGCCAGTATACAACGTTTAGTCTTCAGCTTAGCATATATGACAACACACCATCACGACAACACTGCGTACGCTGTTGGACGTACGAACTCATAAACAGATAACCGTCGAACAAGAACAGTTTATTATTATACTTTGAGCAGATAGCTTGGTATAAGAATTCTAGCATCATGAGACTTCATGCGCATAACATTTAATTGCTATACTGTAGCTTCCACAGAGAGAAGTGATCGATCATTATAAGATTTCTTGGAATATCAAGCGGGATAAGATATTCAACGAGATTTTCAGCTCATGGAACACGACTGTAGATGAGAAAAATATGTGGTTCACATCGTCACCGGCATAGTCAGTTTTATGGGAACTTTTCATATCAACGATGACAGCTCCCTATCTCTCAACTGTGTAATTAAGAAGGCATTTTCCAAAGAACACTTAAAATTAACCAGCGCCTTTACGACTACAAATAAATTAGCTGCCTCAAGAAAGAAAGATATTGAAATTAGGCTGTTTCACATCCTTGTCTCTTTGTTACTTAATGGGGATACACTTACTTGGGCAAACCAGATTATATTCACCAGTGTTTTCATGAGAGGGTAACACGTAAGGACTGAATCTGAGTAAAAAAACGTCCTAGTGAAGAACTAAGCAGTTTTCACAGAGTAGCCACCCTATTTTAAAATTAAAAGATACGTTTCTGTTCTGGTTGATACACACTCTGTGAGATCTGTCTACACCATTGAATGGGTGTGTACTTCCACATCTGCACTCCAGGCCATCAGTTCCGCTCAGAGGGAAAAAACCTGTCACCGATAAAAATATCGCAGGACCGAAAGCCAACAAAACCGTCTATTATTTACTGATCGATCGAAATACCGCGGCAAGTTTTGTACTGGTTTGCTTGGCAATCTGCCAGGGAACAACTTCTGATTCCCATTCTCACTCCCTCTGAAGCTATTGAAAGGACTCTGATACTGAGATTAAAATATTATGAAACATGTGTCACATCCTCGTTAGATACATTTTGAACTCTACTCAAGTAGAGGATAAAACAATCAAGTCAAAGAGCGAACTGGTTTTGCCTCAAACAAAAGCCATCAAAGACAACACTTTTTGCTGCAAGAACCCTGTGGGATCACAACATTCCAATTATAGCAACCGTATTCCTTATAATTATTTTACAAATAGCCAAAACATGTGAATGTTCAAACAATTTTCCCCTTGACAGGGGCACAACCACCCATTATGTTGGGGAGTGGGAGGGGGAGCCTGAGGGAAGGGGAAGTAAGGTGTTATGTGTGATGTCAGGCAGTGTACGGGATCTAATGGTGCAGGTAACCCCACCTCTGTGGGATATTTTGGTAAAATGTAGTGTGCTTGGATGCAAAAATGGTGCTAAATTATGTCACTTTGGAGTTAAAAAAACTCAAAGAATTTCCCAACTGTTAAAATTCTCAATACATGTTTGCTGATGAATTTCGGAAAACAAACTTTAGACTCAGACTCGGTGTTTCTTATTCTAAATGCACTCTGACTAGGTGGGTTTAATTGAGAAAAGCTGTTACATTCGAAAGAAATTCATTTCTGTTGCCCTTATGGTGCAAACGATTTACCGTAAAGTCACTGCGACCGCCCATATCAGCATGTTCATTAAACAAATGAAACCTATATATACTCGTACCCCTCGTACCCCTCCCCTCCCCATGTCAGTGTTATGTTTTGAGCCCCCCCACAAAAGAAATATGCCTTGCCCCCTAGTTGCCCCCCTCCCCCCAATTGCCTTGGCCAGTGCAGCCACTGTATAGATGTTTATGAGTAGGCCTATAATGGTTCTATTGGTGACAGCAAATTGTTAAATGGCTTGTTACATAACCCATGAGTTGCATAAACAGTGGTTCTATTGTTTGCGTTGGCCTACGTGCTTAAATAATCCTACTTAGGATAAGAGGTGATCTGTATATAACTACATACCAACTTGTGTTTGATCTATTCATTGAATTGATCAAAAAAAAAATGTTACCAAAGTGATTGATGTTTGAAGAATTAAGTGTTAGTCAAATAATTCTCGAGTCAAAGTCAGCTTCATTTACTGAAGCGGTCATTGTTATATTTAGAAATTTAAAGGAATTATTAAGCGAAGCAAAATCATTAACCATTAACCATTAACTAAACAAACAAAAACCTGTAAACGTTCAATTATTACGCTCCATGATCAAGCACAGAGAGATAAGGTATAATAGCCTAAGCTTAATCAGTTTAATCACTACAAATCCACCAAAGCAGGGAACAAGAAAGAACTGAAATTAGGCAAAGACTATATCACATGAAATTTGTGCAACACAAAATTTCTTTATTGCATGAACAGTTCCCAAACTCTCCAATTCAGATGAGCCAAATTTGGGTGTTAACCATTTACTACATTTATGCTTTAACAGCTCAGTTAATCGTGTAGTTTAAGGTTAGTTACTGTATATGTGAATATGACACATTGATTGGTCAAAAAGTATGCAAATATGTTAATAATCAAACCTAAATTGCCACTATATCTTACAATGTGAAGACATCTCATGACCTCTTACTTGATCCCTTCTGTATCCAAGGAATAAGTTTATGACAGATATATACATGTGTAAAAGTAAGTTGGCCTGATGTTTCGATCCTAGCAGGATCTTCTTCAAAGG
The DNA here is from genome assembly GCF_037975245.1 of Apostichopus japonicus. Classification (NCBI taxonomy): domain Eukaryota; kingdom Metazoa; phylum Echinodermata; class Holothuroidea; order Aspidochirotida; family Stichopodidae; genus Apostichopus; species Apostichopus japonicus. Next base: position 7,870,628 of record NC_092582.1, on the reverse strand, counting down.
CTAAATGACAAGTAACAGAAGAAGATCCTGCTAGGATCGAAACGTCAGGCCAACTTACTTTTACACATTCTCCTACACAGGCTCTCTAGTGGATAAGCAGTTTGCTAACAGTTTTATTTTATTTTGATTTTAGCTATATACATGCACGGTATTGATTATTCACGTCCATCCAATTGTGTAACAAACAAACAAAAATTGTCGGTAATGTTTCACTTGAGAGAGGATTTTTTCTGAGAAGGACAAGGAAAGGAAACTATTGATTCTTAAAATGAATGGCCTCTGGTTGTCATTTAATTCCATAGAATTAGGTTTTGCCATCTGAATATTTTAGATGTAGTGCCTTTCCTATTAAAAACAACATAAATTAATAAATGAAAGCTAGGGGGAAAATTGTTCTCTTACAAATGTATATGCAAAAGATTATAGGCATCGTCTCCAATCCTTATGTTTTAAATATTTGGCATTACTCTAGAACCATAGCAACTGTCCAGATCAAGTTATTTGTATGTATTACTGTACATCTTAGCTGAAGAAAGATATTGATCTACTGTCTGTATGTCTTAACAATAACATTTGTCCAAGAGGGCTTCGATATAAACTCAAATGATCTGATTATAAATTATCCGCATTGGATAATCGAAATATAAAAGATATGTATAAATAAATGGAAAAAATGAACAAGCTTAGATTCCTTGCTATGCTTTATATGAGAACACTGAATGTAACTCAGCTAGCAAGATTTCACAGTTTGATGGCGAATGACCTTTGACCTCCACAGATAACAATCACATTCTGGTACTCACATTTAAGGTGAATCTGTAAACACTCTCTGAACAATAGTTTCCAGACTTTCAACTTTGATAATCTTCAAAAAGAAGCTTTGAATTACTGCTACTGACCAAGGTGAACCTTATGCACTACAAATTAATCCAATTACTTAGATAATTACTGTATCTGTTAATCAGTTTTTTTGTTTTTGTTTTCTTTAGTGACCAGAGGAGACTTTGACCTGTATGAAAATCAACACTGTTCTTGTATTCACTTAATCCACATAACAATCATGAAATGATTGCATATTATACATGAGTTATCACGTTTAAAAGCCATGGGCATATCACACACAGACATACCGAGTGCCGTCTCCTTCACCAGAAAATATGTATTTTGCGGAGAAGCAGAGATCATTTTAAATTACATATCAAACGGTACTTTGCTATTAATAAGAAAGACCCTTGAGATACAGAGTAATTTACTAGAAATGGAACAGAGAGAAAGCAAGGAAACAAGGAAAGAAAACAGTAAGAAGAAAAACAGAAGCGCTTGAGGAAAGGAGGAAAGAAAAATAAAATAGTAAGAGAAAACCCATCCCAGACTCCCTTATGTTACGTGACAAGGGACAATTGTCTTGATTATATCAATCCTTCAAACTGTTACCCTTGATACACTTGAAAGGTTTCCAATCTATTAGGCAGCCACTCTTTCAAAGACAAAATCAAATATTTTATACAGTTCCTGAAGGTAGCAGTAGCTTTACAAACAGCATGCATTTGAGAATATATATGTTATGAGCTGATATCTCACCTCCATAGCGAGGGCTGTGTTTTTCGTGTAGTATACGGAAATATCATTAACTATCTGTATTAATATCTGATATGAAACAGGATCATACCAATTCCTTTTCAATCAATGTTAAGGAAAAGAGAGAGAGAGAAGTATGCTTAGTCACAGTCCATGTTCTGTAATTCATCAGACTAATTTTGCTGACTTTTGTTTGTTACATTGAGCTGCTATACAGATGGGATGATGATTGACTCGACGAGGAGGGGAGGGGAGGGGAGAGTTGAGTAGGAGATGAGAGGAGAGTAGGAGAGGAGAGTAGGGGAGGAGAGTAGGAGATGAGAGGAGAGGAGAGTAGGGGAGGAGAGTGGAGGGGAATTCAGGGAGAGGAGGTCATTTTAAATTTCATTTAGCAATGTTTCGGAAACATTCTTCTTCTTCTTGTGTATCTAATTTTGACATCACCTAATACAATGTAAATAACTCAGAGACTGTTATGTCTATTATCAAGTTTATTTGTTTAGAAAAGGGAAAGAATAGGTCTGAAGTTCATCAAGGTATCTACTGCAAAGATGTTAGATGAATAGTCTTATTGTTTCAAATATAAATTGCATTTATTAGCTATTAAATTGTCTTCTTGATTTGTTGTAGAAGTATTCTAACTGAATACTTCCTTCAACAATGTATAGTTGCTATATATTTCACTTTATCAATTATATGTGTAAATATTTTATATTGTTATTAACGTTTTCTTGAATTCAGGCGGTATTCTATTTGTCATTGCCACAAAGCATCTCAGAATACTTCCTTGCACAATGTATCGATGCTATATATTTAACTTTACTCAATTATATGTGTATTTTTTTTCTATTGTTATTAAAATAATATTACTAAATAAATGATATGAAAATGTTCTAAACATGAAAACATGGGTTGAGTTATTTCTTTGACATTTCTAATGTAATGTTTAATACAACAAGTAGCATGTATTGTGTCAATTATAGCTGGCTGATTATCTGTGATTATTGTAAACCCAATGCTCTCTCTCCAATGGTTTGAGTGTAAAACCAATGCTCTCACTCTAATGGTTTAAGTGACATTATGACGGCTGAAAAGGTGTCAGATATGAATCCCCTTAAATCCCCCATGATAATGTGTCTGTCTATCCAGGGAATGATAATAATGAAGTGTGTTCCATCACTCAATCCCACCCTGCTCCAAAAATAGGTAGAAGAATGTTAATAGTTAATCCTAACCATTTTATAAGCCAGATGAATGAGGAAAATATCAAATCGTATGTTCAATATTTAATTTGTAAACTCTCAAAAATTACAGTGCGAGAAAGAAAGGAAGAATTAATTAGAGACAACCTTATTAATTGGGTACATGTAATACCTTAAGCTAAACAATTTATAGTGTACCCAATTCGAGGGATTCTCAACTATATAAGCATTCTTTGCCCCATTCTTTGCTATACTATAGCTATCAGCCAAAATTAATTGACTTTCAATCTCTGTGGTTGACACTGGTTGTCAGGTTTATCATAAGTCATACCCACTTCCAAAGGTTACTAACAGAAAAAAAAAAAAAAAAATGAAAAAAAAAATAGGAGAAGACAAACAGTGTGAATAAAAATATATTGGTGTATGACTTGAACAACAGTAGGTGTATATATAATACTATTAAATTCTCAGGAGGCTTCATATATATCTCAAAGCTCCCTCCAGCTATAGTACGACAAATAGCACATAATACCACAACTACTAATGTTTACAACCCCCAAAAAAAACCCTCCTCTGGAAATGTTTTGATTGCATCAAATTCTTCTTCAGGGAGATATGGTTTTATATTGGTTTAGTTTATTCCTCCCCTGAGGAGCGCACATGCCGTACAATACCATTTCTCATGTGTTACTATGCGCCTGAGAGCGTTTGTGGCGGCAACCGTGGTTGTAATTGATATGCCAGACATCGAAACGAAACTGTGCTCTTAAAGGAATGTACACGTACTGGAACATACACACTTACACACACACACATGTACACCCAAATGTAACAGAGAAAGACAGACAACACATTCATATTGGGAAGTTACGGCGATTAGGTGATGTCACCCTGAACTGACGACAAAACTTGCAGTTACGCCTTCAAAAAATAGATTAGAAGATAATATAAAATCTGGAACCTATTGATATGTCTGTTAATTCACCTGTAGTCCATGTTTAGTAACAAGTTGCATATAAAGCATACATGCATGTTAGACACCTATACTGTACAGCCAGTTGGGACGATTTCCTAATGCTAATACCTCTCTAAACTGTCCTCCAATATCATGCTATCAAAGCACTGGTACTGTATTGACAGAACTATACAGTTCCTAACCTTGATCTGATAGAAACATGATATTCATACTGCTCGTACTGACAATACGAGTGCTCTGAAGCAGGACATGACACTACAGTATAGAAAACTTTGTCCCAACTGGGTGATACTGTAATGTAATAATATGAATATTCATTTCATATGCACCTGTTCTGACTTATATAAACAAGAGCACACGCATAAATGCATATCTGGGACTCTTCACCCTGTGCTGTAGTATACTCTTATGCTTTCAAACCTGCACGAATTTCTGTATGGCAGTCTGTACACCTTTGACTCGCTTGCATAACCGCAAGAATGAGTGTAAATAGAGAAAATTTAAGACACGCGAAAGAAATCTTTGTCATTATTTACGGTACAGTTATTATTTACTGCAGTCAGAAGCCATATAAAACACATAGTCTGTGACATATACGCCGTGTACTGTTACACAATGCAAGAAGCAGTTGAAATTGATTGAAACTTGCCACACCATGAAAACTGCAGAGGGTTCTGTTGAACGATTCTTTGGTATGATAAATAATATCTATAATAAGGCCAATTATAACAACATACACATAGCACATAACCCTACATTTGACACTATAGAGCATGGTTTAAACCTAAATTTTCCATTTTGTTTTGGACAATATCACATTTTAGGTTGATCTTTTGCTTGTACAACTTATAAAAGATGAACACAGTTGCCCCGATCTTGAAATCCATTACCTGCGGCGTCCCAAGCTAAGCTTACATGGAATAAAAACAACATACATGACTAAGATGTATTCAATAGTGGGACATGTACATAAAACTTGTTGTTTTGAGTTTTTGCTTTTACAATTTGCTATAGGTAATATTTTCTTTAAATTGATCATTATCCTGAACATTTACTGCAAACATCAATATTTAAGGGTTCTTTCGTTTCGAAAGTGATTCTTCATTTCACTGGAAAAAAAAACGAGCAATGTCGGCATTCCAAGAAAGTAAATGTTTTAATTAGTTTTATGATGCACATTGCAAAGTAATTTATCTTTGACTCGTACTCATTGTTCATAATTTGAACTTCAATTTTGACATCTTTAAGAGCAATGCAAAATGGAACACGGTTACAAAACAATGACTATAAAACCCATGTTCCAGGCTTTGTCTTTAAGTACTTAATTCTACATCATCTCCAGAAATCCCTCTTTTCCATTGTTGCCGTATATCTGAACTACAAAAACGCGACAGCAGCGATCCTGCTATAATTCAACACAATATGTCAACAGTATAGATCCTTCCAGCGTGTACGACCAGACATGCATCCAGCAAAGACCGCAGCATTCCTCCGGCAATCAGAGATAGATCTCCATTAATCTCGGCTGAGACGAACACTCGTTTGACAGTCGTTTCTCATCCTTGATGGCACTACACTGCGTACCGACGTATTCATGAGCAGTTCACATAGTGCACGTGACATTTGAGTTTGGCCGTTTCCTTTATAAATTCTCAACCTCTTTAAACATTTTTCTCCTGTGATAAAATTATCTGCAATTTAGCTATGATCATAACACTGCTTTGACCAATTATATTGATTACCAAGCAAAGCTGAGTAGAATGTTGCTACTGTAGCCATGGCAACCCGTCAATGTCCCCATAGAAATCTCTGCGTGAGTTAGGATATACCAGCATCATCATCATCATCATCATCATCATCGTTGTCATCGTCACAACGTGGGAAGATTTGTTCAATTTTAAAGAGAGCTGTGTGTTTGTTATTTCGCTGACAAGGCTTGTGCAGTCGTAGCAAGCAGCGAGACACATACTATTATTACACGTAGACGACCAGCGACTTTGTAAACTTGACATCGGTTGGAAAGCGTTACACGCAAATATTCCTCTCCGTCCAGATCTTGTCTGCGATTTATCCTGTCGGCACCCAATCCCATATATACTAAAATAAAGTAGATTCTTATTACTATAATGATCATGAATTTTGAGGAACATGAATATGAAAATATGGAAATTTGTAATTTCAGAATATTTGTTTCCTTGAAGAAATTATTGGCCATTTTGCCTGTGAAGGCAATTGACTGCTGCCGAACTCCCAATTTATCTGGTACAGGGGTGCAACCACATACACTTCTCAGTAAAAACACTCTGGAAGATTTCAGGCTTACCCCGACCCCCCTGCCCCAACCCCTCCCCCCCACGCATCCCTTCCTCCTCCTCTGACAGACAGGCTTTTACAACAACAAACTTCTACATTACAATTGTGTACATTATATAGATATTTAAATATTTATATATATATTATTTAATTTTTTTTTACAACACTTGTAAAATGTAGCACTATTTTGCACGATCATTCTTTGCACCCTCCATTTGACCAAACTCACAAAAACAGAAATATAATTATGAAAACAGAACATTCCCAAGATGAAATAATCCTTTATTTATGCTTACTGATTCCATTTAATTCCTTTCTGATAATTTAAAAGATAAATTGGGAACTATTATCTTCACAACTTGAAACAAATAAGTTTTATTTCTCAATAGGCAAACCTGTAATCCTTACAGTACTCAACGCATCAAAGTTTAAGTAATGCAGAACTTGTTATCACCAAAATTAAAAGTGTTTTAAAAGAAGCACAATTTTTCTTTTTTACTTCTTTCCGATCCTTCAAACTTAAGACATCTGGCTTGATCATTTTAACCAAATAAAGTTTCATTAGCAATTTAAAGACTTCATTCAAATCCTGGTCACTACATTCTAAATTCATGAATTAAATTGCTTCATTTTTCAACATTATTTCATTTTCTTCAATTTCTTGCTCTCAAAGCTTCAATAAAAGCTCATATTATGGGATACATTCGACATTTAAAGCTAGACTGAATTCTGACTGAAGTTTATAAACCACAAACCTCACAGAAATATATCATATATAGAACAATTGCATCGTCAATAAAGGTTTAATAAACAAATAACAAATGAAACATATGCAACACCCAGGAAAATTATAAACAACCTCCCCTCCCCTCGCCCTGCCCCCCCCTCCAAAAGAAAAGAATGAAAATAAATAATCAAAAAATATCAATCTTTAAAGAGAAACATATTAAAAGGATTAATCAGTCTTATTGATAAATTATTTACAATTCATTATTTTTAGGTTTAGTCAATTAGTCCTGAAATTGCTTTTTCAGCAGGTTTATACGAATTCCAGTTTTTCCCCGTTAACCTCAGAAGAAACTTCTCTTCTCTCCTCTGCTCTGCTGTATGAATTCTACCTTAAATTGTAGATATTGTTTCCTTCAATCTTGAATTATGCAACACAATGTCACATAGAGACTCTCTCTCTCTCAGTACCCAAATTGAGAAGAAAAACAAGGTAAAACTGCTTTTTTTTTGTATAAAAGAAAGAATGAAAACAGTTTGAGGACATATATAGTGATCTACGGATTAAATGAAGCTACAATTTATACAGAAGGTAGAAGATGCTTCTTCATTATCATACAGTCTACAACTGTGAAACAGTCATTATATTTTGCATTCATCGGGGGGGGGGGGGGGGGATGGGATAATTCAATGGAATAATTGATCTGTGTTTCTGAGAGGTATTAGAAATCTGCCTGTCATATAACCTGATGTGTGGCAGTTTGAAACACTGAAGATCCTATGCTAGGATTGAAATGCCGGGCTCTCTGAGTTTTGATGTGTGACTTGAATATGTAAATATGTAATAAATACAAAACTTATTTAAAAAAAACAGTGCCTAGTCAGCAAGCTAATATCATATTATTTTTTGTCTACAATAAATACTAAAAATAATGTTACTGCGACGAAACAGTACTGTAGTATGGATTTAGATGAGATGTAGTTATGACACTGTACGTCTATTTATATATATATATATATATATATATATATATATATATAGATATATATATGTATATATATATATACCAAAATCCAAATATACTTAGTTTAACTATAATGGCCAGGTTTCATATGGAATAATGATTGAAGTAAAACTTGAAAATCTTGAGAGTTTCGTTTATTTCTGCCATTAAGTCTTGATGATATACATTTGTTAATGCATTAGTTACAGCAACGAGGCAACGTGTGCTAACATGCTAACAACAGTGCTAAAATGTTTCCTTCTACATAATTTAGGGTAAAAAGGAAGTTGCAGATGTAAGTTGGAGACAGATCAGATCAGAGAGGAAGTTAATCCACAGAGATATTACAGACTTAGAATCGGTAGTATTTTGTTAGCATTGGATGAGAGTAAACCTTGACTTTAGACTTTAGGTTTGGACGTATATACTTTTTAGTGTACTATATTATTGCATTTAAGTTTACATACATGCCACAAATTATTTAACAACATGGCAGAATTCAGAATTATGGTAGATTATGTAACTGTAGAAGAAATAAATATTGATATTTTGGATTCAAAAGTAACAGAAAACATGCATTGCCAAATTTAAATCTCTTAATTTTTAAAAAAGTCATTAATGTTTCTTTTCTCTTCAATTAAATTTCTTGGAAACCTGCCACGATAAATCATTCCAGTTAAATAAGTACTATTCATTGAATTCTATAATTTCCTCTCAATAAATAATAATTTTGCTCTGATGAATCGGTTGATGATACGTAAACTCACTGACGTCAAAGACGACATAAGGAATATGGTTAAGTTTTGTGGCAGTTCTTGTTGCCCGCCGTCCTTGCTCACACCAAAGAAAAAAGAAGGAATTAAAGGAGGAGGAGGAGGAGGAGGAGGAGGAGGAGGAGGAGGAGGAGGAGGAGGAGGAGGAGGAGGAGGAGGAGGAGGAGGAGGAGGAGGAGGAGGAGGAGGAGGAGGAGGAGGAGGAGGAGGAGGAGGAGGAGTAGACAATAAGACTGACAACATTTCATGACATTAACACTTTACTCTATGATTCATTCCCAAAATAAGAATGTAGAATGATCATGGTGTTGAATGCATAAAGTTTGCAGCAAATGATTTAGTGAAGTTGTGTATATTTAATGATTTTGACAGAATGGATTATGACAATGGTAGAATCAGCCTGCAAGAGTATTTAATGCTTTCTGTGCACTGATCTGGCTGGTCAAAAGAATTATCAGATTGAAGGCGGGATACATGACTTAACGGTGCCATATAAACATGAAGGTGAAGATGGAGTTTATAACTTGAGCATACAGTACTTGGCACATTGATGCTGGTAGTCAAACAGGGTTCAGTAATATTGCAATAAGAAAATATCAGCGATCCAAAGCAAATGTATCACACGTTAATGGTATACATCGCCGTATCTAAGTAATGTTGCAGTTAATCAGAGATAATCCAGTCAAGACAAGACATGGAGCCGGGAATTTCAAAGGGGAGGGGATAGGGGGTAGGGGTGGGGTTGGGAAAATTTTTAAATTTTTCCAAGATTAGATTTGGTAGGGGCATGAAACTATTATGGAGGGGTGGTAAATTCATAAGAAGAGTTATGTGTGGCTGTGGGGTGGTTTTAACAGAAATTTAAAAAAAATTCAAAGTTAAATTTAGACATCAAATGGTGCATATTAGTTTAATTCTATGGTGTAAATTTAGACATATTTAGTCTATGATTAGGACTATAAGTAAGGTTGTGCTAGTAAATACTTTTGAATTTTGAGAATGAAAACTGAACATCCCCCCCCCCCCCACCTGGTGCATGTAGGTTGAAACAACAAAAAACCTTATAGTTTGAGGTAAGAATTAAAGACACCAATTGTTGGTATTATAAACTTTAATTGTTTGTTCTTTCATCCAAGTACAGTTTAAATTGCCACTTTCTTGAGAAATGAAATTAACTCTGAAAACCAGACTGCATCTACACAAATTCCTATTTTGTTGAACGTTCTATATTTTACAAGAAGCAATTTATGTCTTAAATTTATGACTGCTGTGGTCAGCGGGAGATTAATAAATCGCAGAAGATCTGCATCGTAGCCCTTACAATTTCTCACGTATAAAGTACCAACTTTCTCCAAAAGTATCTTGGCATCTGTCCAAATGGTACTATCGATCAAACATATTATAGGCAAAGTGGAAGTTTCTTTTATTGATCAGAAACTTCTTAATAATCTAAAAAATAAATATAGCTTTTGATAAATTGCACCAAAATCCTATTTAAACAGTTCTATTAAAACAAAGAACTAAAGATCCGATAAAAGGTGTACTGTACATTAAACCATAAAAAGTGACAGTTAACTCTGAAAGCAACACACGCCCACAAACTGTGGTAATAGGATATCGTAAATTGTGCACTTTTACAATTCCTTCATGGCAGTACATAAAATGTGCACTTTTATGACCAGTCAAATGCAGTAAATAAAACGCAGTAAATAAACCATGCATGGAATATATGCACTGTAGGGCAGTATCATTTCCATAAGACGAATGCCTGCCAATGTTTGACAGAAAATCAAACAATGGTGGTATATTGTTACCATTTATGATTTTACGTTAGGAACCTTGAAACACATTGGTGCAGTTGTAAATTCTATAGTGTGTTTGAATGTTGGTAATGGTCAATCAATATGTCAGAGAAGTGCATGGTTCTATAGCTAAACTTGCCATACCACCTGTAGTCTAAATTATTTATCGCTGGCACTATAGATAGGCTACTAAATTAGTCTAGCTGAAAAAACATTACGTTGGACCTCATTTGTTACATGTCCAATGTTCGGACTAGTATAAAAGCAGTGGCGGAGCGTTCATACAGTCAGAGGGAGCAGATGCCCCCCCTGACGGACTCAAATGGACTGCTGGCGCCCTTTTCAGCTTTTTACCACTTTTTACTTATTCGCGATTATTGACCTTTTTATTGCGCTCTCAAATACCTATTGACATTTGTCACATTTTGTTGGTGTAATTTTCTGACAAAATGGCGATGACACCTATTTATTCTTCGTTTATCTGCAAATTAGCAAGGCCCGGAAAGGGTCAATTCCGGCGCTCTAGGGAGTATCTTTATTCAAAAAATTTGTGTACGCTACGCGCCAACCTGTGGTGGCGCTCTGCCTAGATAGTGTCGAAAGCGCCCCTACAGACCATTCTCGCCCCCCTGACCAATACCCCTAGCTCTGCCACTGTATATAAGTGCACACTACAGAAACTCATACATTCAGTATAGAAGTTAATTTGAACACTGAATTGCTCACAGGCTGCAGACCGTTGTGCCGACCTTTCACCTTATGCAATGCTTCATATTTGAAATGAAGAAGGGAGCTGGCTTAACATTCAAATATGTGAATACTGTCATGTTGTGAACAAGGAATATTTCACATCAAATATAAATTTTAATAATGATATGGTATGGATAATCATAGCGACAACAATTCGCTTTGCCTTAAATTAAAATTATGAGATCTTCAAGGTTGGAGTGTATGAGCCAACTGAAACGATGAATGGAACCTGAACTAAGAAATAAAGGGTATTGCACAGCAGTACTTTATAGCCATAATACCAGACTAGCATGTTATCATTGAAGCAACTCTCACAGCTAGATTGGCATTCCTTTTGGATGATCTGATGTGTCCAACATACCTATAAAATCTTTAGGGTATATTTACTTCAGCCATGCAGTCCCAAGGAAACAAATGGTCGCTGATGTGGATTAGGCCTATTAATATACTTCTGTGTGGACTGAACAAACAGATAAGATTTATACAATCTGAGCTAAAGATTCTAATGGCTGGTGGACAGTATACTAACATTTCAAACCAATATATATATAAATACATATATATATATATATATATATATATATATATATGTATATATATATCTAAAAGAGAAAAATTCCAACTTCATTGCTTAAAACGTTAAATCTGTAACAAATATTTCGAGCGTTATCACAGCTCTTCTTCAGTTGCAGGAATGAGATGAAAAAATGAAAGAAACTTGACCTTATTCGGATTTAACTTTGCATGGATACTCATGAAGAGAGATCTCTGTTGAGCCCATTGTTGTGTGAATTGAGGCGTATAATTATTTTCCATTACCGGTTGCTTCTTTAATTTTTCATCTCATTCCTGCAACTGAAGAAGAGCTGTGATATCGCTTGAAATATTTTGCTACAGATTTAACGTTTTAATATATATGTTATGTATTTATATGCAACATCTTGTAACATTCATTCCACCAAACAGCATGATGGGAAATTGATGTTTCTGGATAAAACTGAGATGCAATATTATATTGTATTTCTGTGTAATATTGCTTGTAACTATACTGACATATCGCTCCTTGCTGTTAGTAATATTGCATCTTATTTGTTAATCGCAATTCACTTTGAATGTATTTCTATATAGTGCATTAATTACTATCAGATTCAATTATTTTTCATGATTATAGCCAACATGTTTTTAATTTGCATAATAATATGATTCTACCCAGACTTTTCTTGTACAAATTAGACTAGGCATAAAGTTACACATGCACCTCTAAACACTATGGATGGAGGACTGAGAAGGGGAGGTCATTGACTGGCAGGGGTCAGTCACAGAGGGCGCACAATGTTAAGAAAGGTTACCAGTTTACTCTATAGGCACAGTAGACTGGAGAGTGCTGAGGTTGTGGGGAGACAGGTGGGCAGGGAGAGAAGTAAATTAGTGATTTACATTCCCTGTTACAGTGTATTTATATGGCATGAGCTAGCTGCTTGAAGTCTTTGACCTACTTCAAACTTTCTAACCAGTGGAATCATTAAAAGTTCATCAGTACTGCTTCTGAATATGCTGATTAATTAAATAAACATAGTCACTCTTGAGCCTGCTCAGACTTTAGCAAGCTGCATTTTATAGCCAACCTAACAACATCCTCCTTATAATTGAGCTGTTACTAAGTTATTTACACCTCCCTCAAAGTCCAGTAACAAGTTCGGTCATACTGTATACTTAACTACTTACTGTATACTTAACTACTTATTTTTGAAAACATTTGAAAACAAATGTTTAACAACTTTAATATTCCAAACTTTGGGAATTATACTGATGATCATTGAGTCTTTTAAATGGACTCCGGTTACAGAGATTATGAAGATGAGATATCAACATTTATTTACATATCACGATGCATAAAATATGCCTTAAAGTAACTATATTTTCAAAGCTGTAAATAATGAAATTTTCAAATAACATCTCCCAATATCGTTGATCAAGAGGATCAGCTTCTCTTCCAAATGCTGTATGTTAATTGGTTAACAAAGGTCCTGGGGTCGGGGGGGGATGGTCAGAGGGTGAGGGTTACCTTTATCCTGCAGGGATGAATTCCTAAAGTTGTCAAAATATCTGAAGGAAAATACCTTCAAAATAGGTTTCTTACCACTTGTTTAACAAATTTTTTGGTGCTTTTTAATTTCCAGGGGAGAGAATTAAGGGGTGGTGCCAGATAAGATTGATCAAATCTACCCCTCTTCCCCCCCCCTCTCCCCCCAACCAAGGTCTGATATAAAATCTCTGATGGAACATTCACATCCATCATCTTACCTTTAGGTATAAAGCAAAGAGTCTACCCCTCCCCCCCCTTAACCCGCAAAGGTCCGATATAAAATCTCTGATGGAACAATTCACATACATCATCTTACCTTTAGGTATAAAGCAAAGAGTGGAAGCGTGTTTCTTTCTGTTCCTGTTGTACTGTTTACTACTGTCCTGCCTCCGCATCATCATAACATCACTAGGAGCAAATGACATTCTCTAAAAGACTAGACCATGAATAAACAGACGTGTCTCATCCAACAGGAAAATTTCCTTTTAGTCGACAAAAAAAAAAAACACGGAACGCTTTATTTATCGTGATCCCCCAAGAACGAGTCCGGTCGACAAAAATTCCACGGAACACAAAAGTCGCTTTTAAAATAGAACCGGTTTAATGATAATAAAGACAATGAAAATTAATAACGAAAATGTTATGACTACTATAAAGTACTGTTTACTCCTAATGAGAGCTCAAAATGCTAGCTATTATCGACAAGGATGCGAGAGGTGGAGAGAGAATGAGAGAAGTAGTACAATACGACTGCATCCCGGTTTAAAGGTAATCTATTTATCGTCACAGTTTTATAGCTAGCCCGTATAACGGTAGTTTGTTAATCACCTACCAAAGTATAATATCGGTCTTTATTGCATCTATTGCCGTCGTTTCGATAATCTGATTTACATCCCACCAGGTGGATGGCATTCCTGCCTCTCGCATTCTCCGGGAGGGATGTATCAAATCGACCCGGCTAGCATATATCCTCGCCATGAAACTATGTGAATATATTTAGACATACGGTACTTTAACTTTCTTTTTACAGCTGTAACGTATACACCATGCAGGCTACGGTAAATTTCACTGGTAACTCGCTTCATGTGAGTTCTTAATGGTAGTAATATATGTCCTAATCAACTAAAACTTTGGAAGTCATTCGGCGGGCGCTGCTTGTGAATGAAAATAAAAATAATTGACTAATTACTCGCAAATTCAATTATAAGTTCTGCAAGCTAACACTACAGTACATGCATGTGATTATGTCTCTTTAATGGTGCAGATTTTCATAGAAATAATTAAGTATTAGTTATTTGAGCAATATACACTGTAACTACAGTATGGATGATCAGAAGCCGAACTTAAGAGTGAAAATTATCTCTTTGTTAACCGATGCTCCACAAATCCTTGTTTTAATCTGTTCGGATATTTGCAGCAAAATATGTTCAATTATGTGTCAGAGCACAAAAAAAAAAAAGGAATCTTTGGAGAATTTGTTGGTGTCATGTACAATTACAGAAGAAATTCTAAAAGTTTGTCATCCCATATCACCTTTTATTATTTACAAGTAAATTAATAACTAAAGAAAATGGAATACATTTGAAAAATGAGACCGCATAGTCCATTATGTCATTGCATTCAATACACACACACCCCACACAATAATAAGTTGTATCATATCTATGCTTGTCATTTGAAACTGTTTCCATGCCTTCCCCCCCCCTCCCAACCCCTCCTTTTTTTTTCTTGTTTCAATCTGATGATAAAAACATTGTCACCGGGAAAGGAAAGATCTATCAGGTACAGTACCTGATAATATTGACCTTTGACCTGGTAATTATCAGGAATAGTGAAACTTAATTCAAATGTGGGCAGATGAAAAAGATTAGCCAATGTTACATTCTGAATTCTGGCTGTAATATGTAGTTTGAATCGAACTCTCATATTACCAAACAGTCAACCGTTCAGAACCCTCGCCACAGACGGAACAAAATTAATCCTTCATCTACAGTCTTTGCCCACCTTTGCCATTTAAAGCTGCTATAGTAACATATGCACTCCCAGCACTGTTAACAATTACCTCCATCCATCACAACAAAAATATGGTCAACCCATCATTCCACTGTTTGTGACAATTTTTTCTGCGTAATATTTCTCTTTCTCTCTTAAGATGTATCATCGGCTCAATCAACTACGGGTTTAATCATTTTGGTTCTTTGAGAGTCTCCGGTCTCCTCGACAAGCTCGCAGCAGCAGTTGGGGAAGTTTATTATTAATCACTCTTTTTCTTGTTTCATATCAGTAGTGTTTCATGTTTGCTTTTTCATTACAGTTTGATATCACTATTTTTCTGCATGCTACGGCCAAGTACAAGAACAAAATGTTTAACAAACAAAACGAGTAAAACAAAAATGAACCAGAAAGCCAGTGGACTTATTGTGATTCCTTGCTAATTGAGATTATAATCCCAAGCTTTAATATCACATTGAACATACATGATCATGTACCCGCTATCTGCTATTGTAATAACCTTCATTAGTAATTGGAGTTTAGCACTGATCATTCAACATCAGACATAATTGTATTTATATATCCAAACTAAAATTTAAAGTTACCCCTAAAAGTTGTTTTTAATTAACAATAAAATGTCAGGCCCACTTACTTCTGTTTATAGCTCCATGCTTTTACACACTCTCTTACACAGGCTCTTACATGGATAACAGTTTTGTTTTATTTTAATTAACAATTATTGAGAACATGTATGGCACAGCTGTACAGAGCTCATCACTGCATCTGAATGCAGGGCAAATTTTCTATGGTAGTCTGAGACGAGCAAACTTCTGTTCAAACAACCAATGTCTACTGTGACTAATGGCTCGATATGTTTTCAACAAATTCAAATCGCACTATAACTTTAATTAGGGCTTACCCCCAAATTGAGGAAAATAATACATGGCTGTAACACCAAAAGCTGGTATTCTCTTCACCAACCTACACATCTCTCCTACAGTGTACATATATGGCTGTTCTATTCACCGACCTACACATCTCTCCTACAGCGTACATCCCAGAGTGTCACCAAAGAAAATCCTTAAAGATTTGCCCTGGAATGGATTTAACAATGTAAATCATTAGTTGAGATAGCATAATACTAACCAACATTTGCATCAGAATACATTAAACCTAAGGCCACATGCCATTAAGTACACTTAGTCTAGAGAGGTGAATGCATTGTTTATTCTTTTAGTAATTCCCAAAAACTAACTGGTCTGTGGGGATTTATGAGCGACAATAATTACCTGTCTCCCACCCACATTTGCAATTTCCAATCTAACTTATTACACATTGGAACAATTTAGCACTGCGCCCTCGCTCCCTTGGCCCTACCCAGTTACTCCTCCTTCCGGATCTACCCCAAGGAAACAAGGGGCTTGTCCGACCTTTACACTAGGGTAGGGAAGGGTGGGCTGGTCATGAAAACAAAGAAAGATGTGAGCTCCTCTGATCGTCAGAGAACTTCACCAAGTGGTAGGAAGGTGGAGTGAGTGAGGTATTATGTGTGACATCCAATATCTACAAGTCGCTGCAAAGTGTGATAAATATAAGCACAACAGTAAAACCATAACGGTTCTGAGGTGCAGGCTAGAATGATAGAACTTCTCCGGTCCTGTAAACATTGGGTCCTTCCGATGATCTGCGAAGCTCCTACTGAGAGCGGCGTTGTCTGTCATGTGACACTCAGCTGTTGAGTTGAAGTATGTTGTGTAGGTGTATAGGTCCTGTGCGTGGTGGAGGGAGAGACAGGTAAGTATCGTCGCTCGTAAATACCCAAGCCAGTAAGTTTTGGGGAATTTACTCCGCTCTAATCTTACCTGTCTCCCACTCCACATTTGCACGGAGTGGCACTGTTAAAATGGTGGGAGGTACAACGGGTGGGACCTACCCGAGGGTACTTCCAACACTGCACGCCCAAAAGCCGCAAGGGTTTTGGTTAAGTGTGCAGCAACAAAAGCTGACCAAGTCTTCCATGGTGCCGCTCTTAAAACATCTGCTCCATAGGGACCCCAGCGAACAGAGCCTTGAAAGACGCCTGCTCTCTAAGATCATGTGCTCGTAATCTTTCTCCCTTTGCAGCTTGGGTTTGAATCAGCTGCACCAACAATCTTGAGACAGTTTCCTTAGACGCTGGTTAGTGGGGTGCGTCTGGGAGGATGAATAGCTGTGATAACGCACATGACGCTTTAGTTCCCTCAATGTACCATAGTTCCCTAACTGTGCAGTGTGTGCACCATAGCCTGTCTTCCCTGACTGATGACATTTTTGGAAAGAAAAATGTCCCTTGGTATGAAGTCCAGTTTCTTTTTCTTTGGTAAGAATGTAGGGTCGCGTTTCAGGCGAACCCTGTGGGTATCCAAATGCATGTGGCACTCGGCCATGGAGAACAGGTGGAGACAGCTCCTTCTTCTGGCTGATGCTACTAAGAACACTGTCTTGTACGTTAGGTGACGTAAAGATGACGATGCCATTTCAAACCAGTTTCAAAAGGGTTCCGGGCCATTTCAAACCAGTTTCAAAAGGGTTCCGTGCCATAACTCTGAGGACTCCCATTATGCTCCAGGAGTGTGGGAGCTTCCGGACAACAGACCTTCTGTTTGATAGCCATACACTCAATTATCCCAGCTATTACAACGTTTCAGCCCATGGTGGACCCGTCCAGAAACCCTGTATGGACTGCAGCAAGTGCTGAGCAGTAGTTCCTCATGGTCAGTACTTGTTTGCCCTGATGGAAAGGTACATCATAACGTCTGTGACCTCACTCAAACGCTCAACATGGATCAACCTGAGAGCCCGCACTCCATCAGTAGAAGTTCCCAAGTCTTGAAGAATAAGTTGCCGCTGCCACCATCTCGGAAACCTCCAAAATCCATCCCACTCTGAGGTCTGGGCCGCTTCCCAGTCCAGGATCTGTTCTTCATCCTCTGGGAATCTTCTTCCTCTGGGAGTTGCTGGTGATGTCTCATGAGCAGTTCCGCTGCCAGCATGAACATTGAGGGAAATACCATGCCTACTCTAGAGGACTGCTCGGGTTCATAGGACATCTGATCCAGCTTCTTGCGTTGGGAGTCTTTAAACCAACCGGAACATATATGCCCGGCTCTACTCTGAGTTTGTCTTTCACCTCCGGAGAAATTGCAGGGACCTGAAAGATCTGTTTCCAGGTCTCGTCGTGTACCTTCAGGGCTTTGTCTTTTTTAGCTGAGAAGGCAGACCCCCTCCTTCTAGCATGTAAACTTTGGACTCTGTCGAGGCAGACTGCCTCCACAGGGACACACGAGGTAGAAGATTGTGATGCCTCGTTTGTCGTCCGTAATTTGGACGTCCGTTCCGGTGGCTTGTGCCCCGGTGGAGGTTCGAAGGCTTTTGTCTATCTGGGGGTAAGTCTATACCCTTAACATCTACATCCTTGATGTCTCTCTCCTCTGCTTCCTATGCCTGAGAATCAGATACCTCAAAGCATGGAGTCCCATCCCCACACTCTTACCAGGTCTCTGAGGCTCTTAGCTCTAAGACATCTAGGTCTGTGTCCTCAAATCGGTCTCTAGGGACCGATGGCAACTGTCTCCGTTCCTGATCCGGGAGTGTTGCTGGCCGGTGGCTCCAGTGCATCCGAGGCTCTGGTCCAAGGAGGATTCTGGGTGGATGCTAGTTAGCTAAGTAGTGGCTGAAACATCACAGACAATAGTGAGAGAATCCAATCTTGGTCCGCAGGGGGTTGCTGAGAATGTTGTTCCCCAGGTACTTCCTCGTTTCTCGACAGTCTGTACGAACAAAACGAACAGTGAGGGAGAGCAATACATGTGAAAAAAACATGAAAATAAAAGGATACTTCGACGTTGCTTCCTAGTAGTGACGGGAAAGAGATTCCAGTATAAATAGATCCAAATCCAATCATGAAATTCGTAACAAATGATCAAAACCATTAAAGCAAATTCTGATAACGAAAATGCGTAGCATTCTTCCTGAATGGTAGATTCGGACAGAGGAGTAAGTGGGCAGTGCCCAGGGAGCGAGGGCCCAGTGCTAAAATGTTCCAATGTGTAGTCAAGTAGATGGGGAAAGTGCAAATGTGGAGTGGGAGACAGGTAAGAGAGTAGCAAGGTAAACAGTTTGTGCACAATCGTATTCATCAAGATCTCACTTTTTTTTATATTGGAAAAAGTTCTTATTATTAACAAAAATGGCCAATTGTGTGTCAAACTTAGAAGACCCAGATCAAGCAAAGGAAGTTACATTTTCCGGACAGAAAATATCTTTATTGAGCACTGCTTCAAATCCTCCATGGCAAACTTGAAGATTTACAAAATTATATAGAATAACATTATATAGAATAACGATATAAATTAAAAATTTTATGAATGCAAAAAACACTGCAATGTATCCCTGCATTTGTATAGCGACTTGATCATTTTTGCATCCTATCTGTTTGATAAGCAACACCAGATAGATCATTCCTAATAATTATGCTTGTATCCTCATCATGGTCACCTTGGAATCCATCTTTCATATCAGATTTATATCTCCAAAAACAACATGTTAGGAAATATATCTCCTCCCATAGGGACTGTTGCTAACAATGCACCAAATGCAGTTTTACACAAATGTCAAATCTATATATATCAAAACTTGAAAAAAAATTATTTAAATCTATATTACATTGACACCCAAAGGGTGAAATTAAAAAACATTTGTTAGCTATCTATATGAGAAAACCTCTGCCTGTAGTTTCTGGTCACTTTTTACTTTTCCATATTCGACTTTCTCTGTATTAAAAGGCAAAATTCTGCATCTTCGCCTCTCATTTACATATATTTGGTTCCTATATATTGGAAAATCCAAATTAATTTTTACTTCCAGCAAGTTAAAGTCTACAGGGAAAGATGTGGTGCAAGAAAAAATGATATTATTCCCAATAATGAAATTACTCTATCCAGTTTCTTTATTACAATTATTCATTGAATTTGTAATACAATATCATATAAAATTGAAATTACCATTCAGGTATTTGTGGTCGCTATCACAGGTGAAGAATGTTATGCGGAGGTAATTTGAAAAAATCCAAATCGTACCGAACATAATTAAAGCCTACTGGTTATGGCATTGACTATCTCACAGCTAGCCGCATGCATGTTAAATTGTGAACTTTTTCAATTTTAGTTGGTTAAAGAAAATGAGGGAAAAGAAAAGTGGTGAACTACGTGTGACCCTACGCAGCATGCATAAAACTCTTAAACAGAAATCCCATAACCTTCACAATACACGACAATGATCTGAACTTTCATCACTATATAAGGTATCATTTTTCATGAGACAGGTTTATTATAACGTCTCGTTACCTGCCTCACCCCCCCCCCCCCAAAGATAAATGTGAGTTTATATCGACAGCATCGTGGGCAGAAAACTGAAAATTGAATTAACAGAACGCTCTGCATGCAGTTTAGCTTTTCATCCAGTTTTGCAAAAACGTGATCATGTTGCTCAATCAATGCATGAGAAAGGCATAATGAAATTTAATTATTGTAAAGTACCTATCAAGGTTATTGCACCTATA
This sequence comes from Apostichopus japonicus, assembly GCF_037975245.1. NCBI lineage: Eukaryota > Metazoa > Echinodermata > Holothuroidea > Aspidochirotida > Stichopodidae > Apostichopus > Apostichopus japonicus. Next base: position 7,849,827 of record NC_092582.1, on the reverse strand, counting down.
CTACATAGAAACTACAAATTGCTCTACTTATTTTTTTTTATGATAAAGAACTTTAGTAGGCCAAAATTAACTTCATGAAAAAAGACAACAAAGACAAAAACAAAAAGACAAAACCAATTTAAGGTTGTGTGCAGTTAAGTTGATATAATTATTTTATGATCATAATATATATGCTAACTGCAAAGAAATAAGGCCACAGTTTTTGCTTTGGTATCACATGATATAGTTTTTTAATTCATACTGAGATGCTATGGCCGGGGGGGGGGGAGGGGGACAGAAGTAGGAGATTATGTTTATGTTTGCTTTGGTTTTACTTTTAAAGTGAAAAGCAAATAAATGACTGAAAAGACATGAATAAATAGTGGATTGTGTCATTAATGGCTTAATGACAGAAGTACGTTCGGATGTCTCCCTCCCACACCCCGTCCCCGCCCACCTAAATAATAAGATAAAATATCAGTTTTTTCTTCAGTTGTTACTCTGGTACTCCTTACTGCTACATTCACAAGACTCTTTATCATTTGACTTTTTACTATGTTGTCAGCATGCTGTAACATGGGATAAACTGGATGGCAAGGAGAGAGAGGCTGTATTTGACCAGTATTCATTGCAGGTAATAATTTTAAGAAAACAAGAACATTTAACCACAAAAGTATGTTCACTACCTCTTGTACCAACCTCCCCTTCCCCTATGGCTTGATGAAATGTCAGGGGGTAAAATGCGGGGTGGGATAGGGATAGGAGTAATCTTCTTCCAATGATCATCTTATATATGTTACAAATTAAGTTATCTCCCCCCTTCCTCACCCCTTCTTTGCCCCTTTACTAAATGCTTTAGACTACATGAAGACCCATGAGGATTATAGTAAATGACAATTTAAACCCCTTTAATTTTCAACAGGATACTTCTTTAAGATGAATATTACCGAGTGAATGCCCCAAAACAAATAAAAAACAACAATTTCCTTCATATATTGTGCTTTCCACTAAGCAGCAGAATATAATTGTCTAGATGTCAAAACACTCAGCAGTTAACACACACACTGCTGGAGTTAAGCGTAACTGGACATACAGTATATGCATGATGGCAATCAACATAGCATATTTGCTAGCATCTGCATCCATGAAAGTCTGGCCAGGTTGCAAGTCCTGATCTGACCAAAGCATGATGGCATTCTTTGTCCACAATAAAATAAGCTACCTCCCCCCTCCCCCCACCCGTTGCCCTCATCTTTCATCACTATTCATCCTGCCATTTCAGTCAGTCTACATGCATTTCCTCTAAAGATACTAAATTCATTTGCTTTCTTGATTGCTAGGTTTGGAATTTTTAATCTCTACTGATATCCCTCCAACATAATCATTAAACTTCTCCTAATTTTACCTTTTTGAGGTCCCTTCATCACTTTGCCTACTTTTCTTCCTCTCCATTTATCCTATTATCTGCCATCTTCTATGTTTATTTTTAGCAGTCTGAATGTAACCAATGATGAAATCATTCCCTCTATCTGTCCAAAACTTATCTTGTTTTATCTGTACTTCTCTCAGACAGCCTCAAAACTAGGAGCCTGCTAGCATGATGAGATCTTACCTTCTAACTTTCTGATGCAAAATTTTGAAACTCTCTGAAGTAATCTAAACAAGTTGATTTGAAATATAATCCAACAAAAGGACAAATTTTCAACCTACAGTTATTTAGCTCTCCTCACATGAATATTTGGAAGACATAGCAACAGGTGAAGAAGTTGCCTTCCAGTGTAGGGACATTATTCTCCATGTTGTCTGTCAAAGCCTTAATGATGTCACATAGCTCACCGACCTAGCAACGACCTTTGTACTGCAATAATATGTCAATTGTCAGAAGTGAAAAGTGATGTGATAATCCAAACACTACAAGATTTCTAACTGTTCTTAATTTTTGTCTTATAAATTTATGATTTTGAAATCAGGTTAGTTCATCTCTATCTCTCACAAAACTCATTGGCTATAATATAAGGGGAGGGGGGGAGGGAGGGGATGAAAGAAAGAAAGTTGACAAGGCAAAAATTAAATAATTTTTGTTTAAATAATAAATACTTGTAAAGCCTGTAAATAAATATAGAATAATACTCAAGTGAGGGCAGTATTCTTCAATTCACTACAGCATTGTATGTTATATGGCCAAGGTCTTGGGATATATGGCTCTTATTCAGTGAACCTTCTGTGAAAAGGAGGCCCTCACAGATGGCAGCAAACAGAAATACATACATAGGTGAGATATCCCAGTCACAGATATTGTGAGACCTATTAGGAGGACAGAAATATTCCAGATCCCTGTTTAACATCGGCTTTATTTTTCGACATTTTCTGATCAATATTGCTCAAAGTAAGATTGAAGTTGATAGCACATTAAACATCCTATATATTTAACACACTTAAAGCAGAAATTTAATTGTTAAATTCACTAAACTTAAAGAAAGACTTGATTTAAACAGCTGATTTTATAGGATATTAGGGTGAACCAACACTGAATAATTATATCAAAATACCATCACTATCTTCTCCCAAACTCTAAGTGGTTGTTTAAATCAAGCCAGGGTCTGAAGAACTAGTGTTTGCACAGTGCCAAATATCATCGAAGAACAACTGTTTTTAATGTACTAAAGTTGTGAAAAAATTGCAGTACAGTCACACCATTTAAGCCATATGTAGGCAACCTTCATGTCCAGTGCAGGCAATATGTACTGCAGCACACAACTTGACATAGGTATTAAAAACCCTATTAACACGGCCCACAGAACATCTTTACAATATCGGGGAATTATGATTATGATTATAATTCACACCATGAATCAAGTGACAAAATATTTCACGGAATGGTTGAAAGGAAACTCATAAAATGTATAATTTGAGGAGTTTGTATAATAAATGGGCCTAATTTGTGATAGCATGTTTCAACATGACAGATGAACCAAACACTTAATTGTACAACTTTCTGACATTTTTATCCTCAGATGTTATATATAAATTGTTGTTCAGAGTAATTTTTAGGCCGTACATCCACAATAGTGTTTCAACCGGCTGATTGGGTTAAATCTTTCACTTAAACCAAAAGATGAATTTTGCTTCCTCAATACCCCTGATCCAAAAAGTAATATCCACATTATTAGAGTTAATTTATAAATATAATAATATATTTTATAATTTTCATGAAAATTATGATCACAGTTTATGAAACAACACTAGATCCCCTTCAAATTTCTTGATAACTGAATGAAATTATTATATTACATAACAAGTTTCTATAAATATGTAGCATACATTGCATACTCTTTTCACCACACAATCAATATGTTCACACCTGAAGGACTGGAATTCTTTTGTCAATTAACTTATAGGTCAGTGCAGGTGTTCTTCTAAATGGATAAACTTTTTTTTAAATAATACAAAAGCTAGGGTAGAGATCTGTTTATGTAAGCCAGTTGCCTTAGGGAATACAAGCTTTAACTCTGCAGACTAATACTACAGATTAAGTACAAAATTTGCGGTGAGAAAACGTGATAAATATATATATCTCTATAGACTGTGGTGGCCCTTTCAGCTAGCAATAATCTCTGAGGATCAGAGGAAGAACTGTTGTTATTGAGAGCTAGCTGCCACTTTCAACAAGTGCATAAAACAATTTGTTGACAGCAGAGAGGCCTATCGCTGTCAAAAGGCTTTCTTTGGAAAGCTCTTTAAATCGGAAATACCTTCTTACTCCTGGCTATGCCATTCTGAATGAAAAAGTTTTCAAAAAGGAAAAGATTTATATGATGGAAAAGTAAACATACGAACATGATGTATGCTTTTGGAAGATGTACTTTGCAAATTGTACCAATTTAGAAGAAAGAAAAGGAGGACATTATAATGAGAATGAAAATGAGAAGGCAAAGGAGAAGAAGGGAAGGAGAAGGGAAGGGAGAGGAGGAGGAGAAGGAGGAGAAGGAGCAGGAGGAGATGAAGGAGGAGGGGGGACAATAAATAGGAGGGGGAGGAGGAGGAGAAGAAGGAGAAGAAGAAGAAGGAGGAGGAGGAGGAGGAGGAGTAGAAGAAAGAGGAGGAGGAGGAGAAGAAGAAGATGAAGAAGAAGCTAGGAAAAGGGAAGAAGGAGGAAGAGAAGGAGGAGAAGTAGGAAAAAGAGGTGAAGAAGGAGGTGGGGGAGGAGGAGGAGGGGCAGGAGGAGGAGAAGAAGAAGAAGGAGAAGGGAAGGAGGTGAATAAGGAGGTGGGGGAGGGGGAGGGGGGCAGGAGGAGGAGGAGAAGAAGGAGAAGAAGAAGAAGAAGGAGAAGGGAAGGAGGAGAAGAAGGAGGTGGGGGAGGGAAGGAGGGGCAGGAGGAGGAGAAGAAAAAGGAGAAGGGAGGAGGAGAAGGAGGAGATGGGAAGGAGAAGGGAAGGAGGAGGAGAAGGAGGAGGAGAAGGAGAAGGAAGAGAAGGGAAGGATGAGGAGAAGGAGGAGGAGGTGGTGGAGGAGGAGGAGGAGGAGGAGGGGGAGGAGGGGGAGGAGGGGGAGGAGGGGGAGGAGGGGGAGGAGGGGGAGGAGAATAAGACACATACCATAAGTTTATATGCAGTAGCAGTCTGTAGTTTAATAACGTCAGATACATGTATGCTATATACTTCTATCTTTTCGGACACTATGATACCACGTCTTTATAAACGTAAAACAGAGCGAGAGAGAACTCCTATGGACATTCTTGTGAGGGCAGCACAGGCTGTTCACAAAGGTAGCAGTATACGCTCTGTCACTTGTGACTTCGGCGTTGACCGAATGACCCTCAAATGGTTTATCGATAAGCGTGCTAATGACCCACAAGCAGTGACTGGATATGAAACTTGAAGCTGCAAAACTTTTTTTTTACTCCAGAAATGGAAGTGGAATAGGCTGAACATACTAAACAGATGGCTTCACAATTTCATGGACTGACCAAAGAAAAGTGGTTTACCTTGATATATACATGAGCTCGTAGTTTGAAACGATTTGAATTTTCTCAATAACTGGAGGGAAAGAAGGAAGGCAGGAAAAGGTTTCTGGAATTCTTTCAAGGGGTGAACTGCATCTGTCAATACATGTCCCTGAGGCTACAGCATTGGCTATAGTGACGGCTGTAAATCGATACACGGTTGGAACATTTTTTGATAACTTTGCATTGCACAAGTCATTGACCGGCATCATTTCCAGCCCCACGAGATATGTAACCTCGATGAAACAGGGTGTACAACGCAGCATTGTTACGAATGCAGGATTCTGCGTCCAGGATGCAATGTTTTCGCCCGGGACGCAAAGTCTTCAAATTGCAGCAAGAGAACTACTGTACCTGAACCTAAAAACGACATCGTTGCAGAACCAAACAACAATGCAGCAGGGTCAAACAACTGCATCACCGCAGAACAATGCAGCAGGTCCAAACAATGGCATCAATGCAGAACAAGGCAGCAGGGCCAAACAATGGCATCACAACAGAACAATGCAGCAGGGCCAAACAATGGCATCACAACAGAACAAGGCAGCAGGGCCAAACAATGGTATCACAACAGAACAAGGCAGCAGGGCCAAACAATGGCATCAATGCAGAACCAAACAACAATGCAGCAGGTCCAAACTATGGCATCTGAAACAGCACAAAAAGTGTTGCTCAGCAGTTTTAGTGAAAGTAATATAGATATGGCAGGGATGTGCCCACGCTGGGCCGCACTAAAAATTATTGCCCAGCACTGTCTTAAAAATCGTGAATCACGCCCTGCACTATTTTCATCTAAAATCCCGGCATTCCTAAAAATAAAATTAAAATGTAAATTGTTAGCAAAACTAGTACTTGTGTATGTGCTTAAAAAGCTACAAAAGTGCCAGCATTTGGCATCTGAGCACCTTCAAAAATCGAAAAATGTCTCAAAGGGGTGGTGGAAACACCCTCCCCATTAGACCCCTCCCCAAGGACGGCGATCAGTTTTCCCCGGCACTCAGGAAATCCTGGGCACATCCCGGATATGGATATGTTGAACGACAGCGATCCTTCAAACGAAGATCATCTTCAGGATATTATGGAGTGATCACTAAACCGTGAATATCCAATATCCATTCATCATTTGTGTACCATGCAAACAAAATTCATAGATGATAACTGCACAATCGTATAAAATTATAAACGAATTATAAGCTGAAAGAAGTTTCTATATTTGTTTAGTATATGATCACTTTATTTCATATACAATGCTATGTTGCTCTCTTATGGTGTGATCAATAATTATAGCTGACTGCATGTTCTTATTGTCTAATGATCATCAGTCTTTTGTATGGCACACAAATGAGAAATGTATTCATGTAAACCACAATTCTGTATGGCAGGAAAATGACACATTTATGGCACAGAAATGACACAGAAATGCGCACATAGCACAGAAATGCGCACATAGCACACAAATGTGCACATAGCACACAAATGACATGTTTACATGGCACACAATTTACAAAGGCGGAATTACAAGAACCCTTTGATGACTACATAATTTTGTTCAATTGATTATGACAAAACTCCCTCTCCCACCCCCCCCCCAAAAAAAAAAAACATGGCCCACAAACTTTATATTATAAGACAACACCATGTGGCCATCATGCCATTATATTGTACATTACGTAGGTGGTGACATATATACCCTGTATCTATAACTTTCTCTCTTATTAGAAAAAACAAGCAACCACCTTTACTTAAATGTCGACTGGTACATTATTAATTTGTGGAAGAAAGAATGCTACTACCCTCGCAGCTGTTGAAAATGACAGAGTTAGTTTCTGTTTTTTTCGTAGCTAACGAAATGAAAACCCCTCTTTGTAGATATATATGCCTCTCTGAATAAATATTGCAGGATGATAAACTAATACATGCATGTTGAAGCTGACTGACATGAGTCTCGCCGTGTTATCATCAACTTGAATCTTACGTTTTATGCTAGATAAACATCCGACTATCCTGCTGACGAGATGTCCAACAAATTGGCAGCGTTTTTTTCCTTTTATACTCTCTCATGCATGCGATTTTATGAACATCAAATGCAGCTGACTGCCTGATGGGCATTTCTGGAACTGTCGATCGGAGCATTGATAGTCCTAGGGTATAACCCTGAGGAAACGACGGGAGTCAAGTTTATTCGGGATATAGGAGCAGTTTTAAACTTCTTCGGATATCTCACATTCATCACATTTCATGTTATCGTCACCCTTCCGATAACATACATTACTTTTACTTACGCTGACGTCAGATCGAATGAGCAAACAGTTTTAATCGCTGTGTGTATGCACTTCAGACCTGAGTGAAAAACTTGATAGCTTTGTAGAGATTAACCTACATAGAAAACATTTCAAGTTAATTGATCATTTTATGAGAATTAAGAATATCTCTGCGGTTGAGGTTTCCACAATTTGCAGTAATCATGCAGTCGTGTACAAATCTCACTGAGAGTGATATTTAAACTATGTAAATTTATGCAAACTTTATTCCTCTGGGTCGAACATGATCTGAACTTTGTGTACAGTTTAAGTGGTATAGCAAGCTGGAGACTAATAAAACTTTCTATCGCTATTGAGTCATTAGTTTAAGTATTTAGTAAAATAAAATAAAACTGTTAGCAAACTGCTTATCCACTAGAGAGCCTGAGTAGGAGAATGTGTAAAAGTACAGGTAAAGTTGGCCTGACGTTTCGATCCTAGCAGGATCTTCTTCAAAGGCTAAATGACAAGTAACAGTAACAGAAGAGACAAAAACATGCAACAGAATACAGACAGATTAATCTGCATGGTGAACACAAAGAGATAGATGTAAGGGGATTAGTAGACAAGGGATGGAGAGAAGAAAGAAAGAAACCAACAGGGGAAGAGGAGAGGTAGGAGATAAACATTGGAGGGACAAAGAGAGGATTAAGGGAAGGGGGTAGGGAATAAACTGGAGAAGGACAAAGACAGAAAGGTGTGGAGAAAAAATGGTGGAAGAGAGCTGTGAGAAGAGGGGGGACAAGTGAAGGGGGGGGACAAGTATTAAGTACACAGAAATCATTAACCTACAGCATTGAGATAAGACCTAACAATAGTGAGTAGTAGCTACACAAATAGTATTGAGTCATTATAGTTTAAGTAGTAATTGGTACACAGAAATCCTATTAATGAGTTATAAACCTATTGAGATAAACCCTAAAAATTATGAGTACTGTAGTAGTACACAGAAATCATAGTATTGAATCATAAACCTATGAGATGAGCTATAAATATAGTCAGTAGAAGTATGTCACAGAAATCACTGAATTGAGTCATAAACTTACTGAGATTAATCCTAAAAATAGTGATTAGTAGTAGTACACAGAAATCATAGTATTGAGTCATTGGTTGGTTTCTCTTGACACTATGCATTCACACATCTCAATTGTAGGTGTAAAATTAAATTAAAGCCTGTAGTTGTTATGAAGTTAGGATTATAAAATGATATATACTTTAAAGGACATTTTTCTTTTTTTTTTCTTTTGCCAATTTCAACAATCTAACAAAATAAAACTGACAATTGATTAAAGTTCAGATGTAATGATACTTGATAATCTCAATAAATGAACGTTAAAAGGAGCTAACCAATACCAAACATTCTGTCACCTACACATTATATATATATTTTTTTTTGTAAAGGGTGACGATCACATGTAAAATGCAAATTAGACATTTGCAATTTGTTTACTTATATCTGAAGCAAACCTTGACGAGTGGTAATTAGCTAAATGAATTGTACTCTAGAGGGATCTTAATATCCACTAGACAAAATAAGAAAGAAAAAAAAGTCAACACAAAATGTTTTTTTTTAATGACTATATGAATTATGTAAAACTGTACAGTAACATGATCATTGATACAGAAAGAGCCTACATGGCAATTGTTATATATGCGACAATGGCCAGCACCACAACAAAGTTTTACATAAAACAAACAAAGATGCATTATTCCCATTATAACCTCTCTGGACAGCAGCATAAACTAAACAGCTCAGCAGCTGGCATATATATGCTAAATTTAAAAGCTAACAGACATTTATAGACACTTTATGAGACCTGGTCATTGATTCCCTGAAAAATCTCCTTCAACATTAATCATCAAAGGCCTGCAGATCCCCTATGGGGACTCATATAACCACATTTAACCTAGGAGGACTGACATTTATGCAAAAGTTGAGCTTTAGCACTCTTGAAATTTAAATTATAATGCTAATCACAATGAAAACAGAGGCCACCCAGTGACTTGTGGTAAAGCTTAATGGCTATACTGTATACCTTTCTTTTCCATATATTGACCATCTGTCAACAGTGTGTTTATAAACACTACATATTACAGACCAGAGATTACAATCTCTTGTCTTAATGTAGCTGAAGTAATGCAAGGACATACAGTATGAATATATAAGAGGATGAAAATGTCATTATCTCTGGGCCGAACATAAACGCATCAGATTTGACATCTATCAAAGTTTTTTACTGATGAATTTTGCAACCATTGTGAAATGTTGAAACATAAACCACATCTCATCAAACTGTCATGATTGAATCCATTAAACCCATGTTCTGCATACTCACCACAACTACATCTAAAACATTCCCAGGTAAAGTTTTCTCCATGATGCATTGACTCACGTTTACAACAAAATAGAATTTTCTTAATAGTCAGAGAGACAGAAAGAGAGAGAGAAATGTAAGGAATTTGTAATACTCTTATAAACAATAGGATAGGCTAAAATGTAGGCCTCATTTTGTATGATAGGCTACATCAAGATCTTGCAGTAAGAATATTACATGCTGTTCAGTAATTCTAATAAAATGTTGACAGACAATACAGAGGACAAATTTATTAGTACTATGAATAAAACACTTTTACAATTGAAACTGATTTATGTGTCAAAACAAAGTACAATAGAAATCTCTAAACTTAGACAACCTGCAAAAAATTTAAGTTCTGTGTTTATGGATGTTTCCTGAGCTGGAGAGCTTAAATTTAAGGTGATCTACAGTATTAATTATATTTAGCAATGGTGCTATGCGGTACTGTTCTATGATGTTCTATGATTGTATGATATGCAATAAAATGTATCTTTACTACCAAAGAATTACTGTATATATACAGTATCAACAATAAAATATATGGATAGGATTTCAAGAACTTTAAATGTCATGTGAACTATCAACAGTGTGTGCAGCATTTCAAAAAATGTTTTTAATCATCAGTTATTCTCTTCCTCCTTCACTTCAGTATTATAAATAGAAATCGCTTTTATTCCAGCAACTGATTTTCAAAGTAGACCACACACTTACTGAACTCTTTCCATCTGTTCCTTTAAATGTACAGATTTTTCTTTTTCTTTTTAGAACCTTTGAATTCCTCCCCAGATACAATACTGTGATCTCAGTTCCTGCTGAGGGTCGTAGACAGTAATTTATCAAGTCCCATTGACACTATCTGAATGAAATTCAAGATGACATCAGAGGCATTCTGTGTTATTCTCTGGGATCAAGCAGATGAAGATGGCGAACCAGCATGCATGAGAGCAAAGCTGGATGGTACTTCAATTCAAAACTCTTTCAGACATTTGACACCGTTTCTTGTAAACAGAGCCTGCTACTGATGTGTTTTTGAGTTGAGTAGTAACATAACCCTCAATTTCAACATATATATACATAAACCTAAAAAGTTCAGAGAAGAGTATTTATGTACACGGAGAAACCAAGGAAATGCTTTTACCAATCTGAAGCAAGAAGATCTGAAGTAGCCATTTTAAAAACAAAACTGGTTGTTTTTTCTTTAATAGAATCTTTCACAGAATAGTTACCATAATTACATTATCTCGATATGCTGTCTAGATGAATAAAAAACAAATATGAATGACCCCAGGGAGTTGTTATGGAACAACTCCCTGATGAAACATACTGTACAAAACTGTGATCAAAATAGGCACAAATAAGGGAGGGCAGATGTAGAATCTCATGAATATTTTTACAAACTGTAGGATCTGTATCGTATCCACATTACAAGGCTGCTACCAAGAAAAAATTAAATGCTTCAGACAGCAGGAAGACAATATTCTTAATTATTTAATTTGGTTCAATGACATCTGTAAATGAATGAAAAAGTTCCTAAATTCAATTGTAGTGCCTATCAAATCATTACCAATAATTACCGAGTTTATAAGATTGCCAATTTGACTACACTTGCATATATTCAACAAACTTGTTGTTCAGATATGAAATTGACTTTTAGTGATTGCCAAGAAGGGGGAAGCACTCTTCGGTTTTCAATAATGAATTGAATGTCAACATTTTGACAAATGATAGAAATCACAGGTTAACCATAAAAATTTGAGCGTATTTTGTCGGGAGTCTGGGGTTCCAACGGGGGGGGGAGAGATGGGGGGTTGTTATAGCAACAAGGAGGGGTACAGCAAATTATGAATGGGCCCTTTTTTTGTATGTTTGTTTGGCACCTTTAGATGCCCAGATATGACACTCTCGGGCTTTCTCTGTTGGGGACATGATTCTTTTGAATTCTCATTTTTTGGTGGTCTCAGGGGAGAATTTGATCTAGTTTTGTTTTTTCCCCCTTTTATTCTGTGGAATAGATCTCAGAACCCTACAGTGGCATCCCGGTGGGGTTGTAGGAGGGGGTTTGGTAGCAGCAAAGATTCTGGGACTTCTTAATTATTCTCTAATACCTACCAGAGAGAGGAATTTATGGTGGGGGTCCTGGGAACTTCAGGGGTGAGATTTTCACTGTTCATATATTCAATGTTTCCGGACAGTGATTCACAAACACTGGAAAATATTTGTAAGCCCCTTCGGGGGACCATTGGATGCTGTAGCATTTTTTTGATAATTCGTGTTCATTTGTTTTCTTGGACTACTTTGTTCCCCCACCACCCCCCACCCCCCTTCTGCCTCCCCCTGAGGATGCCCATGACACTGAAGTACATGTAAAGCATTCAGAATATTGCAACAACGTCACTTTCACAGAGATGGCTTGATATATCATGGATACGTGATTGCATGCACTGCATGGGAGAAAGGTTATTACCAGTAATCAACTTAGGATTGGAGCCATTTAAGATATGCTATGATAACATCAAGTTTAGAATGGCACAGCATGAGTTTGAAGTCTTCTGCATTAATGTCATGTCAAACAGCCTTATTACAAGAAGTAGCTACAATCACTAATTAATTCCAATTAAAATCTGAAAAAACTTGTCGTCGAATTCCTCCTTTCTTGTGCCTCAAATTCCACGATAAAAATTAGTAACCAAGTTTAATAGTAGATGGGGAAGTTCCCTTCTGGATTTGGGTTTCATGCTTCCTGCAATGTTGTATTATCTTGTCTAAATTTAATTACATTTAATTTAATTTACATTTTGCTAAATAGTATTAAAGAGCAGGAAAAAAACAAAACAAGCACGCACAACTTATTGGCGAGATTTATCGTGTGACAATTAATTCCGAGTAATCAATAAGATATTGGTAGCCTGCTGGTAGATTCAAAGCTATAAACTTGAATTCTTAGTGTCTTTAATCACTATCCCCAGTAATCGATAAGTAATAGATCTCAATAATGCTGGCTGGTAAGCATGCAAGGAGTAATTCATACAGATCTCTGGTTTCAGGCCAATACACGTCCACCGCATATTCCCTTAATAGACTTCTTGATAACATTGCACGCACAAGCAGGATGATCGATTGATGACAGATGTCAACACCGTTACACCGATGTAAAAAAAAGAAGAAGATTGGTCGATTGTTTCAGGAAGCTAGCAGGAGAATGAATCACACGGGCTGGCATCTAGAGAACAGACTATGATGCATGCTCCCCACGAAGACCGAGATCATTATTATGAACTAAACCACAACTTACATTTTAATTCCAAAGGGATTATAATGATCTGATACATAGTGTAGGGATGGATCGATTGTTCATTATATCTATTCTGAGGTAAAATAACATTCAACAAGATGCATCCAAGAAATCTCACCATGTGTCACTCCATGGTTCCTGTTATTTATATTAACTTTATTCCCTTTCTTGTTTACCGACCTTGCAAAATTGTGAGGGGGAGCACGGATCGCAATGACTACAATGCATGTCGAAAAGTCGGTATATAATTACTATTACGGTCAGATTCGTCCAACACGGCAGCAAACAGAAATGTTGTACTTAAAGCGAATTAATCAGGTCATACATCTGGAGTCAATGCATGCTAAGTTCTTTAATACCGCCCTCATTATCTTTGGGGGAAACATTTCATACTGTACTTGTGATTCGTCAATAATCTTTATTAGTTCACCTTTAATGTTATTTTCTGGATGGAACATTGCTGGCACTTTTTATCAATACCACAGAGTCATGTTTCAAAGATCAGGAACATTTGTTGCCGAATGCCTGCAGTGAATTTTCTGTCACGAAATTTGGTTAGATGCTAACATGAAAACACAAGCTTGTATTACACTAATATATAATTATATGCCTAGAAGGCACTTATTTTACGAAGCAGCCACAGTTGCAAGCGGAGAAAAACCATGGCTTGATTGTAGCAATACACTTTACGTCACAGATGTGGCTATCCAACTGGGATCAGGGCAAATTTCTCATCTGTTTCATCAAAAGTTTTGGGAGATTATAAGTTACAGTTGGGAAATCCATAAATTTCTCCTGGATGGAAAGAAGAAGAAGAAACAATAAGCACCATCCCTAGCCAATCAACTTCCATCTTCCCAGGTATTGTAGGATATTCCATTTATAAGATGATGTGAAATTTTGTAACAGAAGACAAAATCAATCCAAACTGCCAGGAGATACTAATTCACCAGCCTTTATCTTATTTCTACAGAATTTATAGCTCTGTTCCCATGGCAACCAATTCTTTGGTCACATGAGCCTTCATTAATTCAATAACAACACATTGCTGACGGTCTGTGAACACGTCAACATGGCAAACCTGTAAATGTGTTCTTCAAAAGCTTTACTAAAATCCCATTTCCAATCTTTAACTTACTTTATTTTTCTCCAACTGACATACGATGCAAATAGAATGAACTAATGTTCCACAGTACTAGTTACAATTGTATGCTAAGCTTTCATCAACTGGAAATTTGAATTCATAGTTCTGCTATTTCAAGTCAACTACATTTTTTAAAATCTTGTATTAGTTCTGTTAATAATTATGAATCAAAGATACCAGTATGTTGCCACATAGCTGTAACTTCTTAATAATGTGATAACATCAACATTTCAATCCCTCAATAATATTTTAGAGTTTTAATTACAGATATTGATATCTAAATAGATCAGTGTCTATAATACTTTTCAAGATTTATCCTTTTTTTCTCATTGCTTCTCTTTTATAAATAAGGTTTCCTGCTTCATGCAACATACCTAAACATTCCAATGTTTGAAATAGGAGTCGAATGTTTACATGAAGTGAATATAAGCAACCTTGCTCGGCAATTTATATTTAATTATTAATCTTCTCTCCTTGAGATAATCATCTTGTAATTCTTTTTTCTTGTTTCAAAAAGAGAGAGAAAAGCAAGCAGAAAACTGACACAGATGCTTTACTTGATAATAATAAAATAAAATATACCAATTGATGAACATTTCCATGAAGCTTATAAATTCAAGATGAACTCAATTTTAATATCCGTGGAAAAAGGGTCATAAATTTCTCTAAACTAGAACTTTTTCCCCCTAGCATTTCACATCTAGTATTTCGATGCAAACAAATTGCTCTAAATGTTGACAGTGGTGTAGCGAGGAACAACGACAGGGTCCCGGTAAAGCAACAGATATGGGACCGCAAAAATCGCACATTTCGTTCCTCCAACAAACTGTGTTTAACTGTTCCTAAACCACGCTTGAAGACCTATGGTTACAGAAGCTTTGAATACTCTGGCTCTTATCTCTGGAACAAGTTACCAGATCACATTCGAAACATGCTCTAAACTTTCTACATTCAAAAGTCTACTTAAGACCCATCTTTTCACTTCTTCTCTTGTAAAGTAATTTGCTTTCTTTGTAAAGCGCCTTGAGCAGTGACCTTTGTCTACTGATTTGGCGCTTTATAAGTCTCATTTATTGTTATTATTATTACACTATGGCCCATTTATGGCACTCTTGGGCCCCTTTGCTGAAAGCATCTTTAATACTACAGTATGAATAGCTGCTATGCTGGCCTATTCTGCCTGCTCCAGCTGATGGGTTTTTATTCATATTTGTTACTTGTCACTGGGCCCCCTTAATTGGCTGAGGAACCCGGTGACTGACCATCCTAGTTTATTATGCTGAGCACTGCTTATTTTATTCCACCCACCATCTTACCCCATGTTCCAATGTATTTCCTATGTGAAGTAGAGGATTTCAAACCCATTGAATCAATATCGTTAAATATCTGTTTATGCATGAGGGAGATATAATCTTAAAGCTGTCAAAATCTGATGTCAGCTATCGTTATATACTACATCTAGCTCATATGGAAACATAAGTTGCTTTAGATGTGACCCCTTTTATACCAAAGTTCACCAAAATTATACCAGAGAAAACAGTGAAATACAGTAACTTGGGAGAACAAAATTTATGAATAGTTTGTAAATGAAACAATTATTCAGCATTAAACTTGTAGTTGTCCAGAATAAAATATTAATACCTCACTAAATTTAATCAGGAACTAATGTAAACTGGTGACTGAACTTATATCCAATAATTTAAATGTTACAGTTTTAATTGGTCAAAAAATGCAGCTTTGCAAGAGGAAGACTTCTACGAAGCACCTGATCAAACGGATAGATCAGATCAACAAATATTGATCGAGTAATCACTTTCCGTTTGAATTTAACACCCACATACAGTAACTGAACAAAACAGCTTTAACACAAGTAAACAAAACATGCAGGAAGCTAAATTCAACATTTAATATCTCTTAATTTATTATGTGACAATATAATTCAGTTACAAATCCAAAGATCATAAAAGATAATATGTATCACGTTTAATCGTATCATCCTTCAACGATTCCAGTTTTTTTATTAGCAGAGAACTTAATTGATGCACAAGAGGTTGCAGTGAACAGCAGGGAGTTCATTAGTAGCTGCCGGACCCAGTCGGCATTCCAAGAAATACTCGGTCAAAGTTCTGAACGGCAGCTAGCTTCCACTTGACAGTAAATGTTGATCTTTCTACACAATTAATGTACAGATAAGAATGTGTACTGATGGCCTACAGCATGCCTGTAAGTTAGCATATCAATGGTGGATTAAATGAACAAGGAGTGCAGCTGACAATATGAATATCAAAACACATAACATGATCTTGTGTGGTGTAGTATTCAATGGTTAAAGTTCATAATTGATGCCAGATGCCTAAATTTATTCTCTACCGACTACATTATTTGATACTGAAACTTTTTAAGTCTGTATAGTCTCTATATAGTCTATATAGTTATATTTATTTAATCAATCAATCGATCGATCGATCAATCGATCGATCAATCAATCAATCAATTAATCAATCAATAAATAAATGAATATATAGTCTTCTTTTTAATTTGTGTAATCTCTCTAGTTACTATACTTTAATAACTGGAGGGAAATCTTCAATAAAGCGTTTAAAACAATCGATGGGAGAATGGATACAACACATGCAGACATGTTACATACATTCATGACAGTGGAGAGAGCTAGTATACATAGTCAGTTGATTTACTATAGATTGATTTTAATTAGTGTGTAAAAGTAAGTTGGCCAACTTACTTTACACATTCTCCTACACAGGCACTCTAGTGGATAAGCAGTTTGCTAACAGTTTTATTTTATTTTGATTTTAATTAGGATATATTTCTATATAGCTTAAATTTCATTAAAACTGAGTGGGATACCAGCAGACAGAGTAAATAAAAACAAATCATATCTCTCAATACATTGTATTAGCTCATATCATGGAATGTTTACCTTGTATTTTGCTCACAAAAGACATTGCAATCTTGTCCGACCATTTATTACCATGCATTACTATACAATTAAGCTTTACAGTCAGTGACATTAATAGGCAGAGCCCCTTTGGCCTGTTGTCAAAAGTACACGTTCATGGTAATGTGCATGTTGAAATACTTTCAGTTTACTACAACTTACACAGCCATTCATTTATATCCTGCTCTGTTAAATCAATGATTAATTGGCTACAGCATTTTGTATCCAACCTCGGTGATTATAAACCTCCAAATCATGGGCCACCTCCTTGGGTGGGGCTAAAATCAGGGCAACCACCACCAGCCATTTAGTATACTCTAGTGTCCTAAGGGTAATCAATTTCTGGGTAACACAGAATTACCTTGACCTCGGATCACGAGAGAACACTTCAAAATGCAGAGACACCTTTTCTTCCTTGTAAACACCGTTTACCGAATACCGCTTGCAACGGTTCATTCATTGAGTCATGACACTGTTATTAGGTTCCAAGATCTCTTCCATGAAAACCAATCCTGTAAGTCCAGTAGCAGCCTTAGGGGGGGGGGGGGGAGGGGTGTAAAGTTTGATTGCTTTTTCATAAATGTCTAAAATAAGTACTTACGGGCTTACATAAACAGGTCTTTCCAAGAACTAGTCAATTAGCTTTACTGTGTGTACCATAGGAGTTCAACTAATTTCATCTCCTTTTTCTAATCAGCGATGAAAAAGAAGGAGAAATTTATAGAAAGAGGGGAGGGTTCTATTTTCATCTACAGGTATTGGAGCAAAACTAATCCAGCTTTGAATTAAATTGTTTCAGATGGTAACTGTGATGTTAGGTCCTGTATTATTTTTTTTACTGAATTTTAGGAAAGCAATTGATACAAATGGGATTAGGGAGGGGCATGGTTAATCTAGAAGATAAATGTTTATTCCATTAGACATTAGCTTCTTATTCGGTAGCTGTGTTAATATGAATCCATTTATTCAACACAGAAGAATTTATGTCCCACAAGAAATCACATTTGGTTTCCTTGTTCATTGGCACTTCATCCCGTGTGCAATAATACTTTAAAATAATAACTTGAGTCGTTATTTGTTTGTATGCTTACTGTTTTTATCCATTTAAACTGTTCTTACTTTTTCAACTCTTAAGTGTAAATATGAATATAGGTTTATATATTTTTGTACTTTTGATATACATGTGCGAGTATCGCAATTTCCTTTTATGGAACAATAAAGTTTTACTTACTTACAGTACTTACACATAGAAACAGCTGGTTCAGCTCAAGTTTATCATTTCCTGGAATGATGTTGGGTCAACCAAAGGTCAAAGGAAGCATGCTACCAGTACTTTTTGGTATACTTATTTAGAGGTATAAGAGAATATTTGTGAAACTGATTAAACTATTCACACACTAGCATACACATGTACCCAACACTCACATTTACACTTTTAATTTTCATGATAAATAACCAGGAGACAAATTTTGATCTTGTAAAACAGTACATGTACAATACTTAGAAATAATTTCAATAATATATATATCTGGGTTGTTTTTTTTAAGGGGGGAGGTAGTTGTTTTGTTTTTTGGCTGACAAAACTATCAACCAATTTTTTATTTCACATTCATTACAATATGAAACACTTTATATTTTCTAGATGCAACACAATATCCAGCCCCCCCCCATTTAAAATATGAACATGAAGGAAAATAATGAAATGGATCTTATGATATACAACCAGAAATA
The DNA here is from genome assembly GCF_037975245.1 of Apostichopus japonicus. Taxonomy (NCBI): domain Eukaryota; kingdom Metazoa; phylum Echinodermata; class Holothuroidea; order Aspidochirotida; family Stichopodidae; genus Apostichopus; species Apostichopus japonicus. Next base: position 7,831,062 of record NC_092582.1, on the reverse strand, counting down.
AAGTTCATAAATGTGTATTATTTGTGATCTCCTGCAGATGACACTTCAATTTGACCATAATGTTTGAATAAGTACAGTAGGTTAGACTCCAAACAATTCTAAACTGAAAAATTGATGACAATTTCATAATTTTTTAAACTATATTTATATGAATATAAACAAAAGTAATTGATATAGAAGTAGGTCCCCAAATTTCAGGGCACATGTGCAGATTATCAAGAATTTCATGAAATTGCAGAGAGACTTGTACAGGAAGCTTTATAGATTTTTTTCCGAGTTTTTAAGTATAAACACTGTCATGCATGATGAAATGCAAAAGTACAAAATGACATTGCCTAGATGCAAATTATAAACAAGCTGGAAAGTAAACCTCTTTGCAAGCCAGTTGAACATGCAGTTTTATGTACAAAAACCAAATTTATATTATACAAATAATGAATGGTTATGAGTGCAATAGTGCAAATGTTTCATGAGTTGAAAGATGGAATGTTCCATTCAACGAGGCTGCGCCTTGTTGAATGGAACAAATTACATCAACGAATGAAATATTTGCACTATTGTACGAATGGAAACCATTCATTATTTGTTTTATACAACACCTTCAAATTTGGATATAATTGGATGTAAAATGCACTCATGCAACAGATTGTTTTGAACAGACATGTTTCTCTGCTCTCTTACCATTGAAAAAAGTGCTATCAAAAAAGTATAACGCATTGTTCTATCATCATAGCATGCAATAGAGTGGATTTTGCATGCAATCGACGAGCAATTGACCAATCAAATGGCCGGAATATAATTAGGTGTTGTATAATAACAAATACCAAACAGCACTAATCTTATGCATTTCAAATTGAGCCACGTAAATGTCCACACCTTTATTACTCCTCGCTACTTGATACTCCTCGATAAAGTAAAGATAATCTAAATGTCTATTTAAACCAATCAGCTGCCCCTAACTGTTACATTTATCAATCATCTATTTAATGAACTTCAATGCACATGAAAAGGTTTGAGCCCTACCAAATTGATGTTTTAATGGTGTCATTTTCGTTGACAATGATATGAACGCTTTTGCATAATTTCATCATTACTAACTACTAGTGCAATTTTGGTCTACTAAAAGACAGCCCTAGTAAACAGTTTCTAAGTAAACAGTCTGATTCATGAAACCAAACATAGGCTGCCATCTGATACTGTAGGTTTTGAAGTAAACAGTGCCTGCATGATAGCATACAGTCTGGCAATTAATCACCAGCTTTATATTATAAAAGCAAGCTGAAAATTAAACGGTTGTATTTTAGTACAATTCCAAACATAAAAACCTAAATTTAGAATCAGTCTTTTTAAATACACATATATACTTTACATCAGATCTGCACTTTTTTCATTTTAATTAAAGAAATTTAATTGCATAGTCGAAATATTTATGTAATTATGAAAAATACATTGCTGTTTAAAACTAAATATAATTATTCAAGGTCAACAGTAGTCTGTCCCCCAATTTTGCTAAAATGTCAAATACTGGTCGGTCATGCTCAACCTGTAAGTTCCCTCATTTTACTGCCAATCCTCTATGCGATTTCTTCCTCACAATGACATTTTAATTCATTGTTATTAGACAATCCTTAGAAGGAAACACAATCCCAACCATCAATATTTTATAATTTATGAGAGACAGAGATAACTGTCATGAACACCCAATTGGGGCCATTATTAATAATGAACATAACTTGGTTTTTACTATATAATACTATCAATATTTAAAATAGTAGACAGAAATGAAACTGGCAATACCATCAACATACAGCCTTGTTGGAATACTGAATTGAAGTCACAATTAAAACATCAGCTCCACTCTCAAGTATTGTAGCATATAAAATGTTTCATTTTAAACATAAAACACTTGTCTTTTCTAGGTACAGTAATGCCACCACTCACTAAAGCCATGGCAAATTGCTGATGGCTGTTTTTGGTTACAAGGAGATCTACCTTTTTCACACAGTGTATTTAAGCTTTCACTTCACTTGCTGTGGGATTTATAGTATCGGCTGAAGCGCTGCTCTTACACAAATCTCCTTATAACTAACAAGATAATATGTGATGTGAAAGCAACAACTAGGTCTCTGCCGCACGGTCTACCGAAAGAAAACAAAATAATCACCTTAACCTTGATTTTATTATACGGTTCACAAGACTACACTGACCATCAATGAACCATGTGTACTTTAGATTAGCCATCTCGCTAAGATGAATCACACGATCTTGGTGGAGTAATTCATACCTTACTTTAATTCCTTCAGTTGTACTCTAAAACTTGTGGAACGGCATGTGTGTCAAAAACTAGGAAATGTGTGGTAGTGTCAACTGAACTTCATACAAAATATATGGCATCATCCAGCTGTTTATCATGCATTTACAATGTGTAACATGACATGGCTATGAAAACAGAAAAATTATTTATGAAACATGGTATGAACCTGAAAGGTCGGTGTCAGAAAGTGATTTGTAGCTAGACTCATTCGGTAAGAAAATCTCCATGGCAACAAAAGTGTGTATCTGTGTCTGACTCATACGGTACAGAGTGTTAACGAGTCCATCACACAAAATGTAGTTTTTAAATTGGTTAATGGTAAATTGTGGTGGCACAAGAATGACAAACCATCATTCTTAAGTGACTAAAATGGCAATCGTATCCTAAGGGTATGTCAGAAATAACTTTGCATTGTTATGGTCAAACTCTCTCATGTTCTGGTTCTGGGTTTTGCTGGAAAAAAATGTAACTCATTTGTTCTGTAAACTATAACCAGGTTTACCTAAGTGAAATATTTTATGACAAGGAAAATCACAGAGCCTCTCTTGGGCATTGATGTTGAAATTAAGATCTGTATATCTTAAACAACATGTGTATTCTATGCTGCAAAATCCACTGACTTGTAATTTGAGATAGCACAGCAATAAAAGTTGCGATGAATTTCGTTGAAAATCTATCCCACGACCCTTAATTTTTTTTTTCTTCTACAAAACAGACCCAGGTGACATTATTAAGCTAAGGTTGAACCTTGAGCCTGGCAGATGTCCTACTGTACAGTGCTGCTAGCTATTTCTACTTAATGCACACCCCTAGCTCACAGCCTATCCCTGTATATGATAGAGGCACACTCTTACAAAAAAAAAGGGGGAACTCTTCAAAGTTAAATCACTTCGTTGCGACAAAGTCGATAGCAAAACAAAAAAATTCAAGGCAGAGCATCGCTACCGCGGCATTCCTCTAGGGTGACTGTCAGCAAACCAAACTGTGACGTCAAGCTATGACCTACATAAAGAGGGGTGACGTTTGCCGATTAAATAGCGACCAAGTATGCAGTTTGTATTGCCCATCATCCTTTTGTTTCAACTGATCAAATGTCTTCAGGGCAATCGGAGAGCGGTACACGATAGAAATTGTTACGATCTCGCTGGCAAAATGACGATGTGATCGAGGGCTCCCTAAGTTACAGCGGTCGTGCCTTGCTACTGTGTTTTAATTGGGAAATTGTAACTGCACGCCGCCGACTATAAAGATTTCTCCTGGTTGACAGATACTGGCTTCGATCGTTGCATATGCATGCATGCGCTGATGACTCAGAGAGTAACGCATTTAAATGACCTGCTTCAAACCACACAAGATATGTTTTTAAAAAAAATTGTTCCTTGATTTTATTGTTCTTGGTTTTAAAGACAATAAAATAGCTTGGAAATTATAAGAAAATACAGGTCTTGATTGGTTATAGTTAATTGGTTATAGTTGATTGATATACTGTTTATGCAAATCTCATATCCTTTAGTTCTAAGTTAATTAGCTCCCTTGTATTTAACAGTCATGTTGATGATGAGCTGCTGACATACTTCCTTCAAATTTACCATGTATATTAAACTTCCAGCCCCCACCCCTTCCCCTCCACCTCTCCCCTAGTCTGTGCCCTCCACACATGCCTCATCGACTGACTCTTATCAAAGATTGCAATAGGCTGCACCAATTTGAATGGCCACAAAAAAGGTAGAACGTCAGAGAGAATTGAGCAGCTAAATGCTCTCAAACTTATACTTTAAACCAGAAAGCTTAGAAGGCCAAACTTAATGACATTGATCTAGATATTTGAGGAACAATCATTTCTGTGATTGGTCTCTGATTCAGTAAATGACATTGTTCATCTCAAAATACACAGCAGGTTAAAAACATCCCCACATGGAACATAGATATTAGTGAAACTTATCTAAAGAGCTTTACACGCACATGGTACATTTGCTCACACAAGGTACTTTCGCGTAATTGGCAATTTGCCTTATTCCATCTTCTTTCCCTCTCCACTTGCCCCCCCCCCCCACCCTGCTTTCAGCGATTTACTTTGATCGATGCTTAAAATGGACTCTATACAGTACGAGCAAAATTTACGGGAAATTAATAGTTATTGATATAGTGATAAAGTATCCAGTATGCCTTGTCAGGTACATCATTTAGTCAAGTGATATGGATTCTTGTTGTGAAAAGATGCTTCTTGATATAATTTCAGGCTGATAGAGAAGAGGAACTTAACCGAGAAAAAAACAGAGCTGCGCACTTTTCGGCAGTAAAAGTAATTTAACTGATACCTGAATCAAAGTAAAGCAGACATCTTGAACCTTAACTCTGTCTTCATGGATGATAAATCAACACTTCAATCTATGTGTTCCCGGCTTGGACAACAGTAGAAGTGCTAATTATATATAAAGCGCCTACAGGAATTATGACCTTCCTTACCGGTTTCAAAGTTTTTTCACTGTTCTGGATTTTCCAACTCATTTTTCCAACGATTTCAACTATATATATATATATATATATATATATATATATATATATATATATATATAGGTATATAGGTATATATATTTATATATATTTATATATATATATATATATATATAAATATATATATATATATATAAATATATATATATATAAATATATATATATATATATATATATATATACCTATATATATATATATACCTATATATATATATATATATATATATATATATATATATATATATAAATATATATATATATACCTATATAAATATATATATATATATATATATATATATATATATATATATATATATATATATATATATATATATATATATATATATATATATATATATATATATATATATACCTATATATATATATATATACCTATATATATATATATATATATATATATAAAAAAGAAATTGTAGTGAGTTGAAAAACTCAGAACACTGTACTATACACAAACAGCTGTACAACATGTTCTTTCCTTTAACTGCATGACTAAATCATGAAGACATCAAAAGAAACTAACTAGTGGACATAAACGTCTGTCTTTCGATGAACTGACCCACAGCTTTAATAGGTCATCAAGGCACCATCATGAAATAAAAAAACAATTATATAATGTGTCTCAGTACTGATGATGTAACCTGAAGACATTTTAACAGATTGGAAACATATTTGAGATAACACAACTGCACACTGCCACACCTTGCTCACAATAATATATCCATTTATTAAAGGATAGCTGGTTAAATAATTCCCCTCCCCACAGATTTCACTTCAGAGAGAGATGTCTACATTATAATCACCATCGTGTGGTATGGAGCAAAGGATAAAACCTACAGTAACCACAGCTGGGATATATGCAAACTAATGCTAGTATAGGATATATCTGACAAGATGTTTATGCAACAGTCACTCTGAGGAATTGATTATGATAATACACCTGGCAGACTACCGCACTTCATCTACATATATGATTCCAACATCTGACTTTAAATCTACTTTACATACTACCCACACATGGGTCACACTTAGTTAAATAAATTGGCAGATATATTTCTCGCAAATCTACACGGTACCATGAAACATTCTGTATGCTGGTTAAAGTGCCATCAACAACTTCAAACTTGATCTACTGTGACTCAACATCAATTACGTAACAAAAATACAGTAGTCTCCACCCCTCCCTCCCTCCCCCAATCCTCATCCCCTCGCCAAATATCTGTGTATTAGGTCATTTTTTAATTAGTTTACTGATCATTTCTGAGAATTTTTTTCAACGTTTGTTCTGGGGCCTGCTGTCAACATGCAATCTCCTGCTTCCTTCGATCCACGCTCCTCCAACCATCTCCACATCCTCTATCTCTCCCCCACCCCATCCCCTGTTGTGACTGTTGTGTACATGTACAGTATATATCATTTCACATTAAAGAAATAAGTTCTAATTCACTGGAAGTGTTCTTGACTTGACATTCATATAAACTCGTCCAATCATTAATCAAAATGAGATGTCCAAAACTAAAACAAAAACTAGAGTAGGTTTAAATGTCACAGAAACTGTGTCAATACGCCATTATAATGATCTCTCGAGTCTCACGTACATGTATGCAGAACGAAAAAGAAGATCTGTAAATATGACAGATCTTTCCTTTTGGTTTTTAATTACTACCAGGATAGGACAGTGTTACACTGCTTGCCCCAAGGTGACATATTTATGGCATTTCTTGAGTCCGTAATAACAGCCTATCCTCCTAGGCATCGGGAGAATTACTCGTCGGAATCCCTGACAGGGATAGATAATTTACCTTCCATGACTAATTGATACGTCTCTTCGATCGTAATATCTGAACCCCCGAGTCAAATGATGTTGTTGTACTTGGAAGTATTTCCAATATAACATAATGAAAAAATCAATGATTTCTTTTAGAAGTGTTATCTTTTTACTTTCATTGAGTTTACCATAAGTCATGTACAGTATAATTAACTATAGAGTAAATGTGCAATTAAGTATTGAGTAAAGAGGATGGGGAGGGGGGGGGGAGACAAGGATTGTGATTGTGCTGTCAATGTATATGAGGTAGATGAACTGCAGTATACATTCAGCTGTGGTTATAACTTATGCAATACTTTAAGGCAGCTGCATAAATTACTGCTCAAGAGGGATGTTGAATTTAAATAGCTTAAAATCTAATTTAGTGCTCTAAGTTTGCATAGCAGTTTTGAAGGCTCTGAACACGCCTTTACAAAATACTATGGTTACTGTGTAAAAGACACTGCTATACTTCTTTGTACTGCATAAACAATTTGCCCATCTTGAATAACATTTTGCGATGCGATACTGAATAATTTATTAGTACTGTATGTATTATGTAACCTTCTTGTTGGAAATGATCATTTTAAAAGGAAAACTGCTATTAGGTTTTACTTTTATGATGTAAACTTCAAGAATGTTTACCCGTTGTCATAAGCTAGGTACATTGGAGTGCATATATATATGAATATATATATATATATATATATATATATATATATATATATATATATTTATATATATCTATATCTATATCTACAAGAGAGATAGGAGAGGAACAAAGTAGATAAATATATTGCAAGTAATTTCTGTCTTTGAAAATATGTCTCCACCTCAATAAATATTGACACAATGTATGTTAGCATCATCAATCTAGAATCTAACTACACACTGTCATTCCTCAAGAGAAATATTTTCGGTTGACAAGATGGGTTGATCTGATTGGTCAATTTATCAATGTATAATCAGTATAAATCATTATAGAAAAGCTGAACTGGATTTTAATTTTGTGCTCCCGTGCAATTTAGTATTTACGTAGAGAGCACGGAAAATTTGCATCTTCACACTTTGAGAGGAGAAAGCAAAACAAGAGCATGGCGATCCATCTCCAAAGAAACTTTGGGTTGGAGTCTGCCAATGTATACAGGGCCTCTGCCAGCAGATGTTATGTTTTCCATACATCAAACAAACTTCCGTCACGAGCGATCGAGGGTTTGTTGGTTAAAAAAATCAACCCGTCAAACTTCTCTCGAAACGGCCAGCTTTCTCTTCGATGGCAATTGAACTAAGAGAAGGAACTACAAAACTCATCATCATTTTGACATATAAAACGCCATCAGTTCCTGGAGGCAATCACAGAAATGGTTGCTAATTGGCCTTTTGAGGTCAGGCAGACAACCAATCTTGAAATCCTTGACATTGCTAACGTCTAACCAAAATAACCGACTGATAGGGTTGGAGTGTCAGCTACCCATAAACCATTTCAAATATTTTTGCTAAGGGATTTTTTTTTTCCTTTTTTTTTTGGGTTGGAACGAAACATAAATAACTCGCCTCTCTGATTTTCTTCCACAAACAGCAATGAGACAGAAAGCTGCAATAAAAAGGTTAGAGAACAGAATGCGATATATATGTGGCTGTGCGAGAGTTTGGAAATAAATTTATTTGCGATGCAATATATCTCGAGACCCAAAATATACTTCACAAAAACTCACGACTTTAGTTATGGCAACAATGCACTCTCTCTAGCAACTTCAAATATAAACAATAGCAGGAGTTCTAAAATTAAGAAAACGGAAAGAAAGAAAACGTACGTAACGTTGCCATTATGTGAAATTCACATCTCTGTATCGCATTACTTTCTAATATATTCTGCAGAAAAGATTTATCTTTGCGAATATACAATTCGACTGAAGAGATGTTAGACCTCTTAGAGTAAACAGTAATACCGGTCCTCATCCATCATGAGCCGACTGACACAACTATAGTAAGACATTATTATGTATAACGCCTGCACCTTGTAATGGCGAATCATTATGCAACCATAGGTAGATAGGTACAGCTCAGGTGAATTAACAGAGGGATGAATGATAGGGCCAATGTAATGTGACCTGCAACTCCACACTTTGTAATGTGTACATGTATAATAACCGGGCAGAGAGATACAGCTGGTGATCAGAGGGGTACATGATGAGGGTCAGGTTCATTCAGAGGGTTTAAACATTCACACTGCAAGGGAACATGAGGCAATTTTGCATGTTAATCTAGATGCTCTCATAACAAATCAATCATTTCTAATGAATATTCATGAGCACCTCACATGATCGTATTTTTTTATTGCATGATGCCTGAATGTAACAATCTGCATGGTGTACTGTATCTAAATTCTACCCAAACAAATTATTATGCCAGATATATTACATGATAAATAGAATTGATACATATATCCAGATTGGCATATTAGCTGCAGCAAGGTCTATTATTTAAGTGAAATATTCCCTGCATTTAAACCCAACTGCTACACTACTTCTGTGGTATACTGTACATGCAGCTATTCTACAACATTATAAAATGTACTCATCTTCTTTGGATGTAATTCACCTTCAACTTGAACTATACTGTCATAGGTTGAAGAATTAAATTAGCAGAGATCTAGCTGGTAAACTTTCAAAACCACATGAATATTCATTTCTGGCCAGAATATGAACAATTAGTATTCTGTACTGCAGGCATTTATTGTAAACATGAGTAATCTTACATACATAAACTACCAGTATATTAGTGAGCATCACAGCTGCAATTTATCAACTTCAACCCAGCTCTGTTTTTGATGAACATATAGCTAGGCTAGGCTAACTTACCTCTGCTACATTTTAGTGTGTTAGGTCTAGATTACAGTGCATGTTGATGTCTCCTTTAATAAGTGAAAAGGCTTGCAACAAACTTTTTTCCAGATTTGGAAGAAATGTTATTATGGTTTAATTACAACAAACTAGCAGTTGATAATTAGTCTCCGTTCTTTAATGAAATGTTTAATTTGATTAACTACTGCTTTGCTATGTTATTAATGAATTACAAATAGCATGTCATATCATCAAAGTTGATTTATTCCAGACTGTCAGCTGAAAAGAGTCTGTACATACTTCAGTATTGACCCTTGCTGATGTCGCAATGTTTTTATTTCTGTGGCGCCATCTATAGACTCGATGAGTTCATGTCCAACACAAACCAGTGACTGTATAGGATTAATATAAACACCAATCAATCAATTACGCCACATGATTTCACCGTCAAACTTCGTTGCTGTCGATTTTCATCATACTCAACCGAAGATTGCAACCAATCCCTGCAGTATGTGGCTTATATTCAATCATACAATTAAAGCACACATGAATAAACTCAGAGAGTCTAGATTTTATTTTGTTTCCCTCACGCAGACTGCTGGGATGGTTCAACCCTTCGCTAGACTGTATGGACTGACAATACGAATTGAACATTTTTTACTTTAAACTGCATAGATCATCACGAATACGTCTGGTAATTCATGTTGTCATTTGAACATGATGAGAAATTTATGAATTAAACGTTTAATACGATATTGATATATGTTTAAATGAAGCTGATGGGATTGGAAAACCTTAAATATAACCTGAAGAATGAGCAATTAATACAACTTTCGGTTTCAGTGGATTAGAATTCCCGTACTTATTACTTCCATGAGAGAGTTCTGACACTGACTGTAACTATACAGCAAGTTATTACTCTTAACGGACGTTACTAATTTACTGAATTTCAAAAGGAGACCTCCTAACGAAAAGTATAGTATAGACATCTAGAATACTACAGGGCAGGATTTCTTAATGCTTAATTCAAGTTACCATAAAATATAGCACTATATTGTCCCAGAATTTGAATTTTACTTAAAATTATAATAGAGCTCAGACTAAATCTGATATGCATTATCTACTTACATATAATGTAAACACCTCTAGCAATATAACTGGATGTTGCAACAGTATACATCATCCTGCCTTGGAAAATGGCATGCATACATTATTAGCAATAAATTTCCTTTGGGTTTTTAGGTCTGTCAAAAGATTGATGTCTTTGATATGTACAGCGATCTACAGTACCACACACTATATATTTTGGAAGATCCTAAAATGTTCAAAGATAACCAACAACATTATTCCTCAGGTTGACTCGCTTACTGTAGGTTCCACGATGTGAATATTGTGTAAATTATTTAACCCTTAGTTAAGCCCTAATTTTTATACGATTAAATGTTAAACATTTCGGGCTGAACTAGATAAATGGTTAGGATTTAAGCAGACTCGTTAAGATCATTATTTAAATAACAGAAATGGGAAGGGCTGACAAAGAGAAGGCTAACTTTTAAAAAAAAAATGAAGAATTTTTTTTTAACCCTCAATTTGGCCAAACTGTAGCTGTTTCTTGTAATTGTCTCCCACAATAGAATTTCAAAGCATTCCTTGGTTCATGTTCATGCTTAATCCACTAAAAAATTTGCATGAGATTCCATATACTGGAAATAAATTTAAATAATGTTCCTAACGCTGTATAGCGCATGAAACAAGATCTTATTATAGCTCTGCACATGGTCGCATCATTATACAGACATTCTTCAAGATTCTATAGATCATGTTAAAAATATGTTCATTATGTTGTTTCCAGGAAATAGACCTGTGTTACAATATGTCACCTGCTCAGTAAGCTTGTGTAGGAGATTATATTTTCAAAGTTGAGTTTAGGGAGTGCTTTACTCATTAAGCCATAAAAGTTTTTTAGAGCACTTCCATTTCATGTAGTGTATATAGCGATATACATGTATAGTACACATAGAGTATATAGCCACAGATATATACCTAGAATATATATAGCCACATATACATAGTGTATACATATAGCCACATAGAGTCCTTTATAGCCACAGCTATATAAACTGTAGAGTATATACTGTAGCCACATATATGTAGTGAATACATAGCCACATACAGAGTATATATAGCCACAGATATTGTATATAGCCCAATATATATATACCTAGAGTATATAGCCACATATACATAGTGTATACATATAGCCACATAGAGTCCTTTATAGCCACAGCTATATAAACTGTAGAGTATATACTGTAGCCACATATATGTAGTGAATACATAGCCACATACAGAGTATATATAGCCACAGATATTGTATATGTATAGCCCAATATATATACCTAGAGTATATAGCCACATATATATATAGTGTATACATATAGCCACATAGAGTCCTTTATAGCCACAGCTATATAAACTGTAGAGTATATACTGTAGCCACATATATGTAGTGAATACATAGCCACATACAGAGTATATATAGCCACAGATATTGTATATAGCCCAATATATATATACCTAGAGTATATAGCCACATATACATAGTGTATACATATAGCCACATAGAGTCCTTTATAGCCACAGCTATATAAACTGTAGAGTATATACTGTAGCCACATATATATGTAGTGAATACATAGCCACATACAGAGTATATATAGCCACAGATATTGTATATGTATAGCCCAATATATATACCTAGAGTATATAGCCACATATATATATAGTGTATACATATAGCCACATAGAGTCCTTTATAGCCACAGCTATATATAAACTGTAGAGTATATACTGTAGCCACATATATGTAGTGAATACATAGCCACATACAGAGTATATATAGCCACAGATATTGTATATGTATAGCCCAATATATATACTGTACCTAGAGTATATAGCAGCATATATAGTGCATATAGCCACATCTATATATGTAGAGTTTATATATCCACATACATATGGAGTATATATAGCCACATCTATATAGTGTATATTCCCACATTTATACATAGAGTTTATATATCCACATACATATGGAGTATATAGCCACATAGTGTATATAGCCACATTTATATACATACGGAGTATAAATAGCCAAGTGCTGTAGAAATAAACCTAGAGTGTACCTCTCAACTCTAGGTGATTTGAATAAGAAAAAGCAAATCACACAATTTATTTGATGACTACATGTTACATTATACCTAGGCTAAGTTACATTATTACACTGAGCCACAAATTTGATGAGAGAAACGCGAGAGTGCCTTTCAGGTAAATGACCGGAAGAAGATGATGATTAGGAATAATACACTGCACTGATGGAACGAGAATAACAAATAGTGCCTTTTATTGGTATGTATTGTGGCAAGTCTACATCTGAAGTAAATGAATCTAGCTCTGCTATATTATTGAGAAATACAATACATTGCCTTCTTTGATCATGCCATGTTCTTGCCATTTAGTGCCAATTTAAAAATGTGTTAAAGAAACACAAAGACTTTAAAACAATCTAAATTACTCTTCTACTACATACTTCACTTTATAACTTTTTTAATTGTCCAAAGTTTTGTATGACAAGAATGTTGTCTGCCTCTTTGTTTTGCCTACAATAGCTTGTCCAACAAAACTTTGGACAACGATGACCATTTAATGGTGACAGTGGAATACATGGTTTCCTGACATATCAAAAGAATTACATCCATGCATGAACTCAAGCACAGTCATGCCCTCAGAATTATACAACTAATTATTAACTATTACCAACATTGTTTGCAGCCATTACTCAGCCTGCCAGCCACTTTGCTATAGATAACACTACAATTGAACATTAATTGACATTAATTAGCTGTTCATTCGCATGAAAGAAAAGCCTATTGTAATGGTGCACTCAGAATACACAATTAATGGACATTCGTTGCAGCCAATACTCAGCCACTTTGCTATGGATAAATATTTACTACAATTGAACATTAATTGACATTAAAGCTATTCATTGGCATGAAATGAAAATCTTCTAAATTGTGAAATAGTATATGAAAACATCATATGGAACCATTTGTAATGGTGCACTCAGAATACACAACTAACCAACATTGCTTGCGCTCCATTACTCAGCCACTTTGCTATAGATAATACTGCAATTGAACATTAATTGACATTAATAAAAGCTGTTCATTGTCATGAAATGAAAAGCTTCTACATTGTGAAATAGATATGAAAACATCATATGGAGCCATTTGTAATGGTGCACTCAGAATACACAACTAATGGACATTGTTTGCATCCATTACTCAGCCACTTTGCTATGGATAAATGTTTACTACAATTGAACATTAATTGACATTAGTTAAAGCTGTTCATTGGCATGAAATGAAAAGCTTCTAAATTGTGAAAAAGTATATGAAAATATCATATACGGTGTCTATTGTAATGGTGCACTCAGAATACACAACTAATGGACATTGTTTGCGCTCCATTACTCAGCCACTTTTCTATGGATAATACTGCAGTTTTGAACATTAATTGACATTAATAAAAGCTGTTCATTGTCATGAAATGAAAGCTTCTACATTGTGAAATAGTATATGAAAAAGTCATATGGAGCCATTTGTAATGGTGCACTCAGAATACACAACTAATGGACATTGTTTGCATCCATTATTCAGCCACTTTGTTATGGATAATAATTGCAATTGAACATTAATTGACATTAATTATAGGCTCTGTTCATTGGCATGAAATGAAAAGCTTCTAAATTGTGAAAAAGTATATGAAAATATCATATACGGTGTCTATTGTAATGGTGCACTCAGAATACACAACTAATGGACATTGTTTGCGCTCCATTACTCAGCCACTTTTCTATGGATAATACTGCAGTTTTGAACATTAATTGACATTAATAAAAGCTGTTCATTGTCATGAAATGAAAGCTTCTACATTGTGAAATAGTATATGAAAAAGTCATATGGAGCCATTTGTAATGGTGCACTCAGAATACACAACTAATGGACATTGTTTGCATCCATTATTCAGCCACTTTGTTATGGATAATAATTGCAATTGAACATTAATTGACATTAATTATAGGCTCTGTTCATTGGCATGAAATATAAAGCTTTTAAATTTTTTAATTTTATATGAATTATGAACACATCATATGGAGCCTATTGTAATGACCAGTGATCTTCTCCAGTCGTTTTCTATCTTCTTTTTTCTTTTCTTGTTAATATTTTTCCAGATATTTCATGCAATATATATTTCATAAATTATTTCGGATATATATGCCATTGCCTAGGACAGCTTTACTATACTTCACATCGCAGACCCTATGTTTGATACGTGACTGACACCTATTTGTAAGCCACTGCATCGTTTTAGATCCAAGCAACAACAATATCAGTGGCATATATATGTTCTGTACATGTTGACATCACTGTGTTCCGGCATAATCAAGCACATACAGTATAAGCAGCGACGAAAATAAAATATCTCAAAAAAAAATGTACATAGACACACTCAGTTTAATTATCTCAGTTGATGCTTAAAAATGGTATATTATTGAGTTTTATGACATACAAATTAAATGACATATTAACAATGTCGGTTAGGCCTATAATTATTCGCTACGTCATGTACAGTATGAGTTTGGTGCAGATGGCTGATCTTGTGGAGTACTTTATGTACATGTACTGTATGCACGTTAACAAACTTGTGGCTAAATTTACGCATGGCTAATGCCATTGGAAGATTCCTGTATAAACCATGTTTCATAGACCTCACCATTAGGGCATTAGAGGCATGGGTTAAAAAAAAAAAAAATTTAAAAATTAAAAAAAAAAATTTGTGCAGATTTTTTTTCACAATCTTGCATCAGGGATGAGCCTGGGGTAAAAAAAGAAATCACAGAACTTTGCAAAATTTGTGGTATAAGCTCCAGTTTGCGTATGCTACAGTGTGTTAGGATAATAGTTTCTGTCCCAGAGGTAGAAAAGAAATCACGGATATTCTGCGAATTTGCGGAAAAGGCTCAAATGCCTGTTGCATACCAAATTCGATCGTTGTAAAGAGAGGTTTACAATAAAGGTACCAATCATGAAATCCTCTCATTTTCTTCTGTGAATATACTTTCCTACAATATAACAGATAAAATTGCAACGAGTAAGATCAGAGGACAAATGGCTTTTAATTTTTTTTCTCAGCATTAAATCTTGCTACTGGAAATTATTTTAAAGAAATGTGTCTTTTGTATAAAATTTGCACAATCTAACTGTTCAGAATATCTTGGTTGAACCTCTTGAAGAAGCACAAAAGATATATACTGTAGTATTTGTATTCATAAACATTATGTTTTGTATTAACTTCTTCCAACCACATTGCATGCAGCTGTTTATACATGTAGAATATTTAGTTTAAATGACTTATTTGAATTAAGTCACATGATACAGATCGTGACTCACCATTGGCTTACTGTGATTTTGCATGCTAAAACAGTAGTTGGTGAAATGGACTACAAAAGGCAAATATTTGTTTTGCATCTCAAGTTTGTTCATTTTACTTTAGGGCACCATCGATGAAAAAAAAACTGTGGGAGAGTATATATATAGACGGGAGTCTATACTTGTTTTTGGGCAGTTCACTATTACTTCCCATTGACAAAATTAAAAGTTGATTTCCCTGGAGTAATAACATTTTGAGCAGGTGAGATTCTGGTCACTTTATTGATTGATGTCTCGGGGCTAACAGTCGAATATCAAATGTCGAAACCAAGTAAGACATACCGTTAGGTATGAAAACGCTACAATTTATAACGACCAACACAAACACAATGTGATAGGGATGAAGAAACCTCACAAAGCGATGAATATAATTAAAACAAAGTGTAAATTACTGCAAAGGAGGAGTACCTTTAATTTCAGTCCTTGTAAAAGGTATCATCAAGGAATAATAAGTATGCTTTGTTATTTTAACTATTTACTCGTGCAATTTTCAATGCTCTTCATTTAAAAAATTTACTACTGTTGAACTTAATAGAACCTTCAACAATTTTGAGTTTAAACAGGACAAAAGTACCTCATTTTACTCTTCCCATAAAAAAAGATAATTAATCACGATAAATATGCAGATTCTGAAATGTTTATGTTTCTTGGTTTAATTATACAGAAGTGTTTTCAAAGAAACACTGGTTGTTTTATTTCAAATAATTGCAGACATTAAAGGAAAATCCTTCAGTTATGACAACTTTAATAATATTAGCCGATACTTTCATCAATTTCTTCTACCCCCAGCAAACCAAGTTTATGATCAGTGTCATGCTTCCAGTTTGGTTGTACATGAAAGAGACGTATGTAAAGTTTGCAGCTATGCAAACATTTCATGTCACATTTCAGGGACAAAGTTATGATAATTCAAAGATAATTTATCAAAGAAAATTTATCAGACCTATAAATTGACATGCTTAATTGAATAACAATATTTCCAACTACAAGTAGCATTTAAAGGAAACTTTATCTTTGTGACCTCAAAGGTTCATGATATTAAAGAATGTCAATGCACTTAAAAAAAAGAGGGGGGGGGGGGCTTTTACTCCGCTACTTTTGCTGGAATAAAGTCATTCTTTTATGAGTTTTATTTGGATTATTTTATTCATAGTTATAGCGTTTGGAATACCTGTCTTTGCCGAAATAATAGTAGAAGTCATATTTATAGATCTGGTTAAGTAAATGCTGTTACATTAACAACGATTAAATTGTGGTCAGAAAATTAAACTAAAATATTTCAGATTCTTGTGGCATTTTGACATCACACATATATACGAAATGGCAGCCACCTCCACTAAGGGTGACTCTAAAGTTTTGATATCTTACAAACCAAACAAGATTAAAGATTTTAATATTTATCATTGGGAGGGTTTTAATCGTGCTATTAGTACTTCTCTTCCAAAAAGATATAATTACAAAAAAGAGAGTAAAACTATAATAAGTATATTGTAAATTATACAAAATGCATTCCATGATCGAATTCTCCGCCAGTACGCGCACCTAAAGCCAAGCATTTCATTTTGGCACCATTTATTCCTATCTGGAAAGGACAACAACCACTATATAGTGGGCGGTTTATATCACTTAATTTGGAGCCATTTTTCATGGTAAATTTGGCTTTCAGAGTCCTAACTATATGAAAATGTACAGTATATATACCTTCAGGTCTCAAAGTATGCATGCATGTAGAGTTGTAGACGTATTGCATATGGTAGACAAACATTGGCAGCATGTTTTATAATATTTATTGCTTATTTACGATGCTGTAATTACAGAGCATAAGGCCAGGCTTGCACAGTCAGCTGATGTTTATCAAATTACCTGTGTACATGTATGCTAGTAATTGTGTGACTGGTTTATTACCAAAGGAACTAAGGCAGACAGTCACATCCTTCTTGATAAACATGCTGGTTGTTATTTTATATCAAACAAAATGAGACCATCAAGTCTGGCTTAAATTACATCTTCTTTGATGACAATTTAATCTTCTGATAACATTTAAGTATGATATAACAATTATAATTCCATTCAAGGTGATTTACTCCTACAAAGTGTTACATATTTTCCAATGAAACACCATCCGTGTTCAAATATCGTTGCTATATACATGTTGAAAACAAATAGCAGGTTCAAAATGAGCATGATCCCTGTAAACGGATGTAGGCCTACCTAACCTAACACACTATATGCACATACAGTACATTTTGCAACTAGTAACTGGGGAGGTTTATTACCATTAAATACACCATGCAAAGTTTCTGTCCAAAAAGAACAATTTACCCTTTTTAATGCTGTTGGCTGAACCCTATAATATTGGAGTATATAATATGTATTTGTCCAACCATAAATCAACTGAAACATAGAATTTGCTGAACGACTGAAAGGAAACATTCATGAAGACTTGGGGAGTTTGTATACATGTATAGCTTCAAATTGTGATTAATTTCAACATAACAGATGGACATTAAACCTCTCTGATGTTGTTATAGTTCCCAGTTTAAGTTCCCAGTTAAGTTCCTAGTTTTAGCCGTCATGCGAGTTGGTACATTCAGAAGCGATGACCCAATTGCCCACTTATCGGATCCACTCAGTGGCTCGCAAGATCTTAGCGTGCCCACCACTATTTTTTAGATCTAGAAATGTAATCTATTTTGAGTAGTAAAACTTTTTCACAATTAATAAAGTACTGAAGTTGATGACCTATTGTCTAAACACTACTCTAATTTTACACCATATGTGGTCATGTTTAATGACTTGACAAGAGGAATTGCTGAGGGAATAGAGTTAAGCAATGATCCATAATATTAGCTTACTCATAACTGGTGTATGTTGGAAATTTATACCAGTGCTGGATTAAGAACTAGCTGAGATACTCATGGTTTTAGAGCTTTGTACTTATAATCATTCCAAGGGGTATTTGTACTCACATATTACCCATGCAAATTGTACTAACTTGTTGTACAATAATACTGCACAAGCCTTATTATCTGTGACACATGGTCAGAAATGGACACTTAATTTTTCCAGACAGTAAATATAAAGTACTGTAGGTTATGTTCTACATTCTGACCAAAGTTAAGGCCAGCTCTGCCAATGAGCAGACAAATGAGGAAGTTCTCCCTATATAGTCCCTGCCTCTTCTCCCTGAGCATATATGCACTATATGTGCCATTATCACTGTACACAAATACAAAAATACTAAGTACACATAGTCAGAATGTACACTTTCTTTTGCTATACAAACAATGTAGGAATTTCATTCAAGCATTTTTAAAGACAAATGCCTGAGTGTATATTGTTAAAGGTGATGGTATAGCTTGGTTGTAGCATCACCTACATATAACAATATGTTAAGACACAGGGAGTCTCAAGTGTTCATGTCATACATTAATACACTGTGCATACCCACTTTAGCTCACTTATTATTGATACAACACACATTATAACAGATGCTAACAGGCTCTGTGGGAATTTATCACATACTGCATCATGAAGAGATGCGAAGAATCATTTATCCGGTATCACATCGCAAAATGCTATTTTCAGTATTTTATGAGAAATAAATTTCTTAAAACGGTAAAATGCTACACAAAATGTGAGCACTCATTTATGTCCTGGAGATGTAACAATGAACTATATAGTGTTAAGTCAAAACAATAACTTTAAAATTCACCTCGATACCATGGCAGTCCCTAGAAGAGTTAAAACTGTACAGTAGGTATGTGGATTCAATGCGTAATAAATGTGGCGGTACAGATTATTCAGTATGTGAAAACATATATCATATATACGACCGCATTACTATTAGAACATTCCTTAAGCTCAATATACTTGACGACTATCTCATATAGGCAGAAGCAATCCTTTAGAAACACTACAACAGTTTCAATTTTTTTTGTCAAACTTGAACTTGTATGAATGCATCCAATTGGGCAATCTCTTTAAACATATTGTAGAGGGTGAACAAATCCCCTGGAAAGTACATACCTGTACGCACTGATCCACTTGCAAACTCAGTACATTGTGGGTGGTTTCTGATACGAATTACCTTTTAAACGATCACAACGGTTAATTTCATCCCAACCTTTTCCTGCACTTTGTCCTTGAGATAAATAAGCCAGTGACATTATTCTAGTTCAGGTGATTAATTTCTCTGTATTTAAGTAACTAAAAAACCCTGACAACATTGATGTGTATCGGACAAACTCCCTAGCATCTTAAGCTCTCTCAAGGGTGAAGCAACATCTCTTGTTACGATGGAGAATTAATTTCCCCTGTCGTGAATAATACCAAATGAAGAATTTTCAATCAGATCTATAGCTCATGAATCTAAAACAATTCTCGTTTCAAAGTACGGGAGCATGACGACAGGATAATGAGGCAGATAAAGAAGAACATTGATCCTTGATTCCTTCGCTCTGAATTCTTTGGTTATGTCTCTCAGAGTTCTTTAATATCCTTGTAATGACTACAGCCTGTACTCAGTTAAACATGCTCTATTAGACAGAGTCTTTTTTTGATATACATCAATACTGTACATTACCACTGCCAGTCCTCGAAATTCCGTGGCCGTTACTGGCTAAATGGTAGCGGAAATCGCAGTTTAATGGCCAGTAGACAAGAAGGCATGAGTTTGCATAAGTTTTCTGCCGGCAGACATTGCGAACATAAACACATTTACGTATCACATGAGTCGGGAAACAATTGTCAGACAAAACAACAGCAGGATTTTATGTTCTGTTCCTAACAAAAGCCCTGTAATACAATATTCAATATACTGTACGGCCTAACAAAAGCCAGGCTGTATTACTATCAAATATATACTGACTTTAGTAATATTAACAAATTTTATTGAGCTGCTCTCATAAGCCTATACAGGAATACTGATCATGTTTGTGATAATTCAGCAAAAACTTCTTAAGGTTGAGATCCTCAAAATACAGGTTAGTTGTTGCATTAATGCATTACAGTCTAATTGGGGGAAGTATTGCCTCGAAAGTTTCTGTGAAATGAATGTTTGTTGAAGGTGGAACATACAGTAAGTGACCATTTAGGACAGTTAAAAGGTTAATAGGTTCAAAACGAGAGTGCTAAGGTTGTGGAGAGACAGGTTTAAGCGAGGAGTGAAGAAAATGTAAGTCTTCAAATTTTGTCTCAGGGCAATTTCAAAGACACTGAATTTGGTCTCAAAGTATAAAATACTATTGATGATTATTGTGTACCAAACTAATATACACCTTTACACTTGTATAGTAATTTGCCCATTTTGCATAGCATTCTGCAATACGACACTGGATAAATTATTCCCTGCCATTATCTGATTTTCTAGAAACGTGTCATTGTTACAATTTGTTATAGACCAGTGTAACGTTAGAATCATGAATTTTACTGAAATACTCTGATGCATCAACTCAGCTCTTTCGTTGACAATTAGTGCCACTTATTGTTTTTCTTCATAGTGGTGGCAGTTAGTTGTATGATAAAGTTGACTGAATCCATTGTTTTGCGACAATATCAGAAAATTGGAACCTCAAGAAATAAACCTTTGAAAGACAACTTTTTACAATCATTTGTCCACGTTGGAATAAATTTTGTCTACGTAGGGCAATACCCTGGTGAAGTCCTAGGTAAGTAATTATACTACCTTAAAGTAGTACGGACACCTCTAGAGCCAATTTGCCTCATATTCAGTACATTTGTTGGTGGTGATAATTTCATTCAAAATGTGTTGACTTTTTGGAAAGCTCTTTTCGTTTCCATGATATATAAACATAAATCTAGGAAACTCATTTAATACATACATGTGCAAAGCTATATGACGTGGCGTGTTGCACTCATCAATTTTTCAAATTTAAGCCCTTACTTAGTTAACCCCAAATTATAAGCCCACATATATGTATCATTGAATCATGTGATGTTCATTTTCAAACAAGACAATGAAATATTTCAAAAAATCGCCTTACAAGGCCAAAAAACATGTGTACAGTGTCCTTGAAACAAAGTTTGTAAAAACAAAGGAATAACATATAACAGAAAATTAGGCAGCCACTCCCTTTAAATCATCAATGTGCATAATTAGCCAATGTTTATGCATAAATAAAACTAGAATGTAGAAAAGACTTGTAACATGGTCAATCTTTGATGGCTTTTGATGGGAGTTTGCAGCTACTTTCATGATTTCTAATGCCTATTACAGCACTTGATTAGGACAATGTTGTTCATATGTGTTCATAAACCCTTAAAATTGGATATTGAATGAATCACTACTAAATGAAATATAAACAGACTCCATAGACTTTGCCAAACTATACCACATACATAATTCTCACTTAGCCAGCATACACTGTGGATCTCTTATCACACCTGAGGCAGTTTAGACAAGACTTTCAAATTTCATTTTCACATCAACTTATATTTGACTTAATTCCTATACTCTCAGTGTGCATGAAAACACTTCTAAAGGAAATTCTGTTCCTGGTGTGAAATTTGCATACATGTACCTGTAGTTAACAAAGTGTGCTGTACCAATTCATGAACCATAGGTTCATAATCTTGATTATATTATACATCTGATAAAAACATGGGCGATGAATTGGCATCTGGGATAAAAAATGAAACCACAGAGATTATTAAGAAAGCTGTTACTGTAACATATATGCGCAAAGCACTCTATTTAAGATGATAGTGTCTTGAAGCCTAATACATTATATATACACTGTATAATGTAATATACAGTACCACACAATTAGTAAGTCTATAGTTAGGAGATCTATTAATAACTCAATAACAGCTCCCTGCCATGACTCTTCAGTTTTTTCTATTGCTACCAAATTTTGAAGGATGAGAAGGCTGGAACATAATAGGATCATGGCAAAATGAGATGCAACAGCTCAACTTTACATGACCTACTGTTCTCTATGTAATTTACTGTAAGATCTTGGGCTCATAATTGACGCACTTAATGATTTGATTAACGATGTCTATTACAGGTAACGAAAAATTCGAAATCAATCAACTGTATTTGTTTATCATATGTGTAGTTCCTCAGAAATGCAATGATCTTTAAATACATTTTGTTCTGTGCCTATGCAACGTACAATTGAGCAGAATTTGACCACAAAATGTCTGTGGTGTCAAGTTCTTTCATATCCCTAAATTGACACATTCGTCGATTTGCTTACTGTAGTGTAGGCCTAAGTACTGTAAGTATACATCCATTGACTTTGGATGCTGTTTGCTTTGCTGTGAGCCTCTGACAGTCAGGTCCCAGAGAGTATAAGGTAATATACTGCTCAAGGTAATTTTGGTTATTTTTAGAGAGTAAGATTTCCAAATGCCAACAAAATGTGCAAAACTGGGGGTAGGATGTTAATAATTAAACAAAATACACAATTTGATCAGCATATACCTGAAATGGATTAAACTCATCAAATAACTCTGCTTGACTGCAAAACGTATAGGTTGCCTGCTATATCGTTGCTAGTAATATTCAAAGCCTGTGCGTCAATTACGAAGGTTCGCAATTATGAAGCCTTTACTATATACTGTACAACACCACAGGCTGTTATGCAGGGCTCAGAAACAGTATGTGATCTTTTTGCATGGATACCAGTTGGTAAAATTAGGAGTGTTAGTTTAGTGGTTAACGCCGGTGCCTTTCAATCATAAGGTCCCGAGTTTGAGTCACTCCAAGATTAATGTATGTCGTCCAGTTACAGAATTGTTGACAATTGACAATTCATACTCATGGACATTAAATATGAATCTATGAGACTGACTTCGGTCAGCTTGCGGCTTTGATAGCCAATGAGGCTTCTTCACGAGTTCCTGCTATCTAAAATACAGAGATACATCTGTCCAAACTAAGAACTGGAAATCCCCTCAGCCAACAGTACATTGTTTTATTGTACCGTACGTAGCGCATGTTGCACGATTTTTCTTATTTTGCCCTTCATTTCTGTACACATACTTTTGACTTTATTAAGTTTTCCAGCAATAGACCGATCTGTCACCATTAAACGTACAGTACATCTGCCCAGGCAGTTCCCTGGCTACTGTAATATCTCAGATGCTACAGTAATGTAATGCAGCTGAGCTACACAGATTATGGCTTTGTGAAATCATGAAATCCAAGTAAGTGACATTTAAATAAAAGTAGGTAAAAGTAAGTGCAACACTTGAAGAGTAACTTATACAGGTCTACTACACGTTACATGAAGCCCTTGTATTTAAAACAAGTTTCACTTTAAAAACAATGAAAACTTGACATTTGAAGAGAATAAACATCTGGAACATCCTCAGCATGTACTTACTAATCACAACAAATTTTGCCATTGTTTTATTGCACGGAAATGTTGTTTAAATGGCATGATTTGCTTGGCTTCCTGCAAAAGTACTTTTCTATTAAAGTAATGCTGTGAAACTTGTGATTATTGCTCCATAAAATGATTTTACTTTCATTTATAAACAAATTTTAACTTGGACAGGCAACAATACACAAAACTACTAGTTGATCAACCATGTGAAATTGCTATAATTATAGCAAATGACACAAAATAGACATCATGGAAGCGAAACAGCTTTCAAGAGAAATTGCACAGCTCCACACAAAGTATTGGTACATATTCTGTTTGCAACCAAATATTCATTGAATTGTTGCAAAATGGGTCTGCCAATTCACAAACACAATGTGAAATCATTAGATTTTGGATTATTGTATGGTCTAAGCTAGACATGATGTTCACAGACCCACACCTTTCCATTTTGACATCAAGGGTTTTGAACCAAAGCTATTTATGTTTAAACAGAGGTAGAACTTTGAGGGCCTCTCAGTGCTTTGGGTGACTCTATCTTTCAGATTCAAGGCTAATGTTCAAACGCTCAACTTTAGAGCACCACACCTGACATAGGATCATTTTGGCATAGTCTGCAGGTTATAACTTTGTGTGTATATTTTGTATAACACCAAGGAGTGTTAGCTCAGTGGTTATTAACGCCAGTGCCTTTCAATCATAAGGTCCCGAGTTTGAGTCACTCCAAGATTAATGTATGTCGTTCAGTTACAGAGTTGTTGACAATTGACAATTCATAATAACGGACGTTAAATATGAATCTAAGAGACTGACTTCCATCAGCTTGCGGCTTTGATAAGCCAATGATGGCTTCGTTGCGAGTTCCTGCTTGCAGGAGGATCTAAAATACATACAAACACACATACATGCATACATGCTGTCCTCGGGCAATATTACAAGCCAAAGCAGGCAAGTAATAAAACGATTTGAAGGTCTAATACTAGAGGCTATCCCAATGGCAATATGCTAGAAATATGTTGTGGTTGTAAAGTTAGACTTTGTCGCACTTACAGCGTACGTGGTATTAATCATTTCCTTAATTCTTGACAGAACTGCGCTAATTGGGCCATAGTTGACTGTAATGTTACCCTACCTTGAAGAAGTAGTGTTATTATCAGCCTCATACTACTTACTAGTAGTAATAGTAATACAGTACAGTAGCCTAGGCATATGTCTACTTAGTACGTGGGAAGTTTATCGACATACCGCTGGTTATTGGTTCCTCGTCTTCGGACTGATCAACCCTCTGGAAGTCTTTGTTGTTCGGCCTAGCCGACATATTGCTTGAGTTCTTACTTCCTCCTTCCATTTAACTTTGATTTTTATTCTCCAACCATGAATAATACCTCCTTTCCAGAATTTGTCAGTACGTGTACAATTCGCTACTTCATGTAGTGCAACTGACTTATTTGTAGTACAAGTAGTACAGAAATCTCATTAATAAGTTGCACTGATAAACCTACGTAACCCCCACATGCAGCAGATGTGCGAATAATCAATGTTTTGATTCTGAATGGAGCGGCTGTGACATTGACCTAATGAATAAACATATCATCAAAAAGGGGAATTACCTGTCTGGGCATCACACCCCACTGCACTGGTCCGGATGCGCAGCGAACTGTGAAGACAGTGTCCATTGTTAATATGTTTGTCTTAAGTTTTCATTTACTGGAGGGTAAATGGTTCAGCAATTTGATTTGATCGCCAGAATTGTAATTTTAGCTTGTATGATTGCGGTTGATAATGCAAATTTATCAAAGTTAATTAAGATTAGGGCGGGGGAAAAAAATCCGTTTTATTCAACGTTGGGAAACGAACCGATGACCGATAATGTTACCATTAATAGACTACCGTTTGCTTTTATTGTATCTAACTCATCTTCTTTACACCTGTATTTCCTTTTTCCATGAAAGGAACAACTTGAGGCGCCCATAGTTTCGATGTTAGGTAACCGGTGCGGACAAAGTATACAGGCCATTGGTGACGGTTTGTTAATTATTGTCGATCTGCACACAAATCTGTTTCCAAGTTGCCGTCATTAGGAATTCAAGTGATTTCGGGGTAGGGAAATGACAATTTACATGTCTTCTTGATATGTGATTGAGGCTCAGAGATCATTCATACAAAGATTATTCTATATATAAGACAAGAATAACAACAGGCTACTCTTTCAAGAACTTACATAGAAATGTCAACATAAATTACGGTGCGTGCATAATATTCACATATGACGTAATCCGGGGCATTGCGGTCTTGCATGAAGATTCTTACAGCCGAATAAAATTCATATCAGCAACTTGCCCTCATCGGTTAAAGTTCGTTTATTAACATAAGAGCAATATTGGAATACTGTAACGCAGTTCCAGTGAAAACGTACGTCTCAATTTGAAGCAATTTTTAGAGGAATTACGGCAAAATTAAAAGCCTAGATTGCCACTAGCAATTAAGCTGGTATCTAGGGGGTGGGGTAAGGGTTTGATGGTGGTGGATTACCTTCCCCCTTTTCAACCCCACACATTAGGGAAGTTTGTTTATTTACATAGGAACAATATTGGAATACTGTAA
Organism: Apostichopus japonicus; assembly: GCF_037975245.1. Classification (NCBI taxonomy): domain Eukaryota; kingdom Metazoa; phylum Echinodermata; class Holothuroidea; order Aspidochirotida; family Stichopodidae; genus Apostichopus; species Apostichopus japonicus. The sequence continues at coordinate 7,804,054 of NC_092582.1, read as the reverse complement.
CACAATACCAGTGAAATCGTCCCAATTTGAAGCAATGAGGAATTAAGGCAAACTGAAAGCCTAGAATACCACTAGCAAGCAGGGAACCAGGGGGTGGGGTAGGGTTTGATGGTGGTGGAGTACCTTCCCCCTTTTCAACCCCACACATTAGGGAGTTGGATTCAACTTGTAACACCATGGCCACCGCCTCCCCTAATTTTCAAGACCCCTGCTTTACAGTATTTCAAATATCGAAGATAAAAAAGGTAAATTATAATGTGTTGACAAACGAATATTAATGGAACAGTATACTTACATATAGGCATGTATATACCTTTTGGCAGAAAGGAGGTTCCCCAAGGTTATAATAAATCTAATATTTGAAAATTAAATTATACAAACAAACATGCAAGTTAAACATACCCGGTGCAGGAACTGGGGGAGGCAAATGTTGGATGAGAGGAAAACACCTTTTTTTTTTGGGGGGGGGGGCAGTATAGTTGTACAGATTGGCTGGTGTATCCATCACTCACTAGTATTAGATGGTGGGAGAGATGTGGGCATAGGCAATAAAGGGAACTGGTGACAATGTAATACTTTGTAGTCCAATATGAAAATAGTTTCATCATTAGTATCCACGACTACAGGTAATACCAATGCTATCATCGTCCTCTTAATGCTATGATTGTCTTCTTAATGCTATCATTGTCCTCTTAATGCTATCATTGTCCTCTCAATGATATCAGTCTTCTTAATGCTATCATTGTCCTCTTAATGCAATCATTGTCTTCTTAATGCTATCATTGTCTTCTTAATGCTATCATTGTCCCTCAATGATATCATTGTCTTCTTAATGCTATCATTGTCTTCTTAATGCTATCATTGTCTTCTTAATGCTATCATTGTCCTTTTATTTCTATCAGTGTCCTCTTAATGCTATCATCATCTTGTCATTAAATTAACTGTATATAAGCATTGATTTTCTGTGTGTATTTCATCTCAGAAAGAAATATGAAACAGAAACGAAAACTAAGAATGAAATACTGTAATTCTGATTTATTTTTCCATTGCAATTTTACAAATTCAAGAATATGTACATTATGATACATTTTAGATCGAATATTGCAAAACGATAAGAAATTTTGTATTAACTTATCAAAAACCATGATGCCTAATATCTCTAGCTGCAGTCTCTAAAATTTTCTGCTTAAATTGTGTAAAACCTGCATTTTTTATTTTCGTTATCAACCAGAGTGGTAAGGTTCTTCCAAACATAAACTGCTTCTTTAGTCCACCAAACTTTAACCAGAAATGATGACATAAGTCACAAATTTCAAGAGGATTGCAAATAAAAACTGATAAAAAATTACCTAAAATTGTGATCTTAGATTTTCTCATCAAAAAAGTTACTTCAGGAGTTTGCCGAGTCAAGTGACATCTTTGAAAATATCAAGTTAACAAAAATATTCCTAGGAGATGAGATTTATCAAATTAATTGAAAGAGCTTTCCCATTGCAAGAAACGAAATTCGTTGTAGAACCTTCCATAGGTTTTGACTGCTCAGTTAACATACTAACTACAGTACCACCCTGTCAAAGTGAGTCTTCCAGTTTTTTAAGTAATAACAAAAGATCATTATTATGAAGCTATCATTGTTGATTGTTGACGACATATTTTTGTTTCTCTTTGTCACAAAACAAAATCATAACAATGCACTTCACTTGACGCAAGTCAAGTTTCATTTCAATTAATGAAGATTGAGCTAAAAAAACTGAAAATGTCTGATTGACTATTTCTCTGTCATTGATAATTATATTACAAAAATTGTATGGGAGATACATGTTATGAAACTTGCCAGAAAAGACATCCAATGGTAAAAAAATAAATAAAAATCGTTCTATATGTAAAAATATAAAGTTGGAAAATGTAATGAAAATATCCCTGTTTGTTTATTTCAGACCTCTTTGATGGGTTGGCTGTGAATCACTACAAGGGGAAGACTGCAATTATAAAATATCAAAAAATATCACAGATCACCAGATCCCAGTACTATGTTCATCATGAACATTTAAATGTGTACATCTCACAATAAGGCACATTAACCTTTACATATACGAACCGCAATGTTCGCATCTACGTATTTTGAAAAACAATTTCAATTTCTTTGCTATTTCAATTTTAACACGTGAATCCTTTCAGAGGATGGTTTCTCATGACACATAACACACTCTGATATTATAGGATGTCCTGAGAGGAGTAAATGCTCCCCTGTTGAGAGATGAATGCCATGGATTGACCCAGTCCTAGTATTCTGCAATCGCTTTGAAAAATTTTCAGGAACTGCAGCACTATTGCACAGTTTTGTTGACCGAAATAAAGACGTCTTTTCTTTACCCTTCCGTTTCCATGTATTGACGTTTGACCAAGGTGAAAGGCTTTCCATCCATCAGCCGACATTTCTACTGCTTTCAATTATTTTACTGAAATGACCGCTCATCTTTACATATTCCTTTGTCTCCCTAGAGGTCAGGTGTTCCTCTACCTCTCAGTTCCATTGTAGCTTCCTCTTTGGCATCGTTCAATGACTGAAGGAAATCAGACCCTACAAGGACAAAAAAGGAAATCACAAGTAACCTAATCTTCCACTGCAGTTAGCAAACTTGATTTGATAAAGTGGGTGGGCCACTGAATTCAATTTTGATATCTTGCTTGCTCTACACCAATCAGTAATACTAGAAAAGTATGGATATAAAACTATGGCAATAAAACTATGGATATGAAATTCTCTAACATCTCATCTGGATTTTCTTCCACTTCTTTCACTACTTGTGAGGTATTTTCTATAATTTCATATATAAAATATGTTCTTGTTTGATTCCTTCAATGGTTTATAAGTACGCCACTGTGATTTTCGATGCTAAACGGAACTGCAATTGCTGCTCTTCAATCAGCTAAGTATTGTATTCATCTACTATGGTTAATATTCTGTGTGTCTCTTATGGTAAGTCTGGAAGCTGGGTGGGCAGTGGGGAGGGGGGGGGGGGGTTGGAAGGGGAGGGGGAAACCTAAATGCTGGTGGAAGGCAGTCGAAGAATATGAAAATAATAACAAGGATTGATGAAAGTGAGGTATATTAACTTACAATGTCCTGATCTTTGATGTGATGGTGATGACCTCTGTTCTGTCGTTGACCTGATTCTTCTCAATACGGAGTAGGAGTGAGTAGAAGGGTGCTGTTCCATTCTATCAGAAGGACTGCCTCCCTTGCTCTCACTTTCTTCATCCTCTTCCTCGTCACTAGATGTATTCCCATCTATCATCATGGAAGGTGTTTTCATTTCTGGTTTCCTCCCTTCATCCTCATCTTGCAAGCGATTCCTATCGTGTCCCAAGGATCGTGTCTTCAGCAGCTCTTCCAGGTTCCGCATCTTCTGGTGGAGTCCGTCTAAACTGTTCTTTGTCTTCTGCTCCGTCTTTTCCAACACGTTCGCTTGTTTGGACATCCTCTCCTGGATTTGGGTCTGACATTTGAAGGAAATTGCGATAAATGAAAGTTATGATTATTAAAACTACTATAGTCATCTAAAAAGCGTACAATTCTATAAGTGTGTATCATGTTAAGTCTTGCATACACATAGACGTCATTCCTAGATGTGGTTAATACGGAATGACTATACAGACCCAACGAAAAGTTCTAAAATTATATGCTGGAGAACATTCAAATGTATGTTTTTTTTCGTAATTTTCCCTGTAGTAGTAAGGAAGTTTAACCCCTGAACAACCTCACAAGAGGTCCTGCGGGGGAAACTGGAGAACATTCACACTACAGTGACTGTTTAAGAAGCATTTCCACCATACAACCTGTGAAGGACATGTCAAGAAAAAACTAATATAATGAAGCCAAGACAGATATTCTTCCTAAAGACAACCCAAAAAACATGAGTTCTTTTCCAGGAGGATGCGAGCAATATGTGACAAATATCTTGGGTTTTATAGAAGCTATTTCTGTTTTTAAATAGCAGTGCAGTATAAGATTTTCTGTCTAACATTGCTTTTGCGACAGGGGAATGGGACACTTCAGCATTCCTACAGAGGGCGTTGTCATATCGGTCCTAAAGCGTACATAACTGTACACTTTAATACAGATCTCTGAATCAAAATACCATGATCGTGTGAAAGAGCATACAAGCTAGGCAAATACGTCAGATGAACTTCAGCATACATACAGCTGGGTGGATTGACTTAGTTCGTGCATAGTTCCACCAGTGCGGCCGGTCGAATGAAAAATTGTGTTTTAGAAAACACAAGGTGTTTCAAAACCATTTTTTTTTAATTGAAAATATCAAAAGCATGTCTGTAAAAGAGCTCTTCTTCAATAATTACAAATGAAATTGTATATACTTTAAGTGATCACCAAACTGTTATAATCTGATGTCAAACACTGCAGCTTGTCAAGTCTCGCAGAACTAGATATCACCAATCAGACAGCGCCCTCTTTTTCATATTGGGCATGTCTGGAGGGCCACATTCATTTATCCTATTAAATGTCACTGATGATGCCATCAAAGGTTAGAATCTTAGAAAAGCGCTAAACATATTCTGATGTATGTTCCATGAGCTTCTAAACCTCAAAACTAAGGCTGTGCATTGAAGAGTGTTACAATGTCAGTATTTAAGGGTGGTGCTGTTGATGTTTGATCTTGGCTGACCATTATTTCACTATCTAGAAATGCTAAAGATGACCTTTAAAGTCATCTGCATGGTATTAATCACTAAAGAAGTCTTTGGTAGGTATTTAATACTAACCCTCAACTTATTTTGTTCAACAAGAAACATTTGTTGGGTCTGCTCGCTCCCCTGGGACTTCCTAAGGTACGAAGGTGGTTCCTGAAAGATAAAGAAAGTGTTCAACGTTTGGACCTCACAATTAGATGAAAAATAAGCTATCAATTTCATCATAAGAGCTGTCTGAAAATGAAAATACTAACAAACCAAAACCATTAATGACTCTTGACTTCAAACTACTGAGCACCCAAATACACATTTTAAAAAAGTATCACAAAGTAGCATTGTGACAAGTTTCTGTTGAAACATTGTTCAAGAAGTATAGTTGATGATATGACATGATATATTTGGTTGCCACAGGTTACCATTGATATAATTTTTATTTCTGCCCCAGTCGGAAGTCGGTTTGTACAGACATGATACCAAATGCAAGGATTTGTAAAAGAAATGCGCTTCAAAAACAAACAAGAATTAAGAAAATTAGAAACTGACAAGGTTTTAACAAGCTATCATCAGTTTGCCCTGACGGTTTGACCAAATTCATCTGAAAGGGGAAACTTTGCAGGGTAGACAAGGGCTAGATAGCAAATGTGACAAAACTACCCACTTATCAACTTTCTCTGACAAAATGCTTTCCTATTGTGACAGGCTAATAAAGACAAAATGTTTTGTTGCATTTCGTGACATGCGTCCCATTGGACGGTATTTGCTCAATCAGATAGCTTGACAGCAGCATTGTCAATCAAGCAGATAATTAAACACTGTTATCTAAGGTGATCAGTGTTTGATATGTCCACAAATGTCCATGGATAGATATCAGTGTGGGTTTAGTGATAATGTACACACAGCAAGATGTGGTATGGTGTAGATAACTGCTATGGTAATCATTCAGCCCTGTGTTTACCAATACCAATCATTTTTTTACCTCATGACTACAGGAAATCAACCGTGTAAAGAAGGCTCATTAGACGTCTGAGTTTGTGCCCTTTCTTAGAAAATGAACAGAAAATATTGTGTCAACTTTCACTCAAATTTAGCTTAATGACAGGGTAGCCAGGGATGCTAAATCACCCGACAGCTGGCCATATAACCTAGGATCGCTGAGAAAAAATACACAGAGTCGTTTTTTTTTTTTAATGATTTAGTAGCTGAGTACTCGGCCAATGAACCATATATTTGATAAAATTGTCTTTTTCTTTCAAGGCAGAAATAATCTGACAGTTAAAGAAAGGCTTTATCAGGGATGTGCCCAGGATTTCCTGAGTGCCGGGTATACTGATTGCCGTCCTGGGGGAGGGGTTTAAAGGGGAGGGGGTGTTTTTTTTTAAGGTGCTCAGATGCCAAATGCTGGCACTTGTGTACCTTTTTAAGCACATACACAAGTACTAGTGTTGCTAACAATTTACATTTTTTTTTTTAAATTTGTGTGAAATATATTACGTACCTGGTAAAAGTAATTAGTTTTAGTTTGTTTCAAAGAGATTTTATTGAGAGCGGTAAGTAAATGTTTCTCGCATGCGTAACTCATGCATTATTAGTCTGTATGATTTTGGTATAGGCTAGGCCCAATTTATGTTGAATATATTGTTAGGAATGTCGGGATTTTAGATAAAAATAGTGCTGGGCGGGATTCACGATTTTTAAGACAGTGCTGGGCGGTAATATTTTTTATAGCTGGGCGTGGGCACATCCCTGCTTTATGTACAATGTTGTTGCTTACATCAAAAGGAGCATAAAAAATTGACATGCCAAAAGGTCCCCAATGGTTACACACAGGTGAACATAATGTCAGGTTTTAGTTTCTGGTATTTTATGGTTACAATCAATAAGTAACTCCAGATATGAAATTACTTCAACAAATCTCTAATAATTATGCCTGAATGAAGCTGATGGTTTGTATATAAGTTGGTTATCAAAGTTTGTTATGTAAGTTTGGTGATGAAATGTAACCAACTACTTTTAGTATTTACCACCATCTGTCCTTATTGTATGTATTTTAGATCCTCCTGCAAGCAGGAACTCTCGAAGAAGCCATCATTGGCTTATCAAAGCCGCAAGCCGACTGAAGTCAGTCTCTTAGATTCATATTTAACATCCATGATTATGAATTATCAATTGTCAACAACTCTGTAACTGGACGACATACATTTATCTTGGAGTGACTAGAACTTGGGACCTTTATGATTGAAAGGAACCGGCGTTAAACACTGAGCCAACACTCCTATGTTTCATGTATGTTTAGTTAAATTTTGTTACTTTTACCGTTTGAGCAACTTGAGAAACAAGCACAGCTTCTAATTTTCCTTTCTCGTCTGCTAGTTCGTTGAGTTCCTCCAAGACCTCCATTCTGGTTGTCTCTAGATCTTCCATCTTCTCCTTCAGTTCTGATCTGATATTTGACCTGAGCTGTTGTAATTGTTGACTAGCTTCAAGTTCTTCTTTCTTATCGGTCTCATAGTCAGCAATCTGCAGTTATGAACATTGGTCATGATGAGGAACTTCAAGCATATAAAACCTTCCAAAAATAATGAACTTTCGGAACAGCATGGAACACACCTGAGTGCAGGACGTCTTGGTTCGTAGTGACCATATTCAGGCATTGCATATCTAGAAATACATCTGTACACTGATAATGACAATGCAGGGTCTTTAGTTCTTACATAATTGTACAAGTAATCCAATGGATTTATCACTTCTATTACAAAGAGCTTGTGACACTTAACATAAACAACAGGGCAACTAAATTGACAAATCCAACACATTCTATCCGTGACTAGTTTCCTAGGCAACGCAAAAAGATGACCAGAAATAGCCAATGTCATGTTCTCATACTAGTTTATGTAGGACTTCTGAGGAAACAACTTTGTGAACTAAACTTGTTTCAGAGCAATTTTGAGGGGTCAGCCATCAGTTGAAAGGGTGGCTTCAATAAAATAACCAAGTTTTATTGAAGTCTTTGCACTGACAAAAGTTATTCTGAATGATCTGCCATTGATCAAAATTAATATTTTTACTGTACACTTTACTAAATCAATAATAACTAATCAATAGATCATATATCTCAAAATGTTAGCAGAAGTGTAGCATTTAATATGAAAGCTGCCCCTCTCTCTCTCTCTTTGTAAAGTGCAGCTTGTATTATTAAAGCTGACACTCTCAGTTATAAAGTGCAGCTTGTATTATCAATGCTGGCCCTTACCTGTTGCTGAAGTGTAGCATGTTTCTGGTGGAGTTGGTTTAGTTCCCGAAACAGACTGTCCGCTCTATCAGCATTGTTGTCGGCCTCTTTGTTTAATTTGGAAATTTCTCCGACCAAACTCAGCCTCTCGACTTCATATTTCTGGAAGAGAAACCAGAAATCAAGACACTAGGCAGTCAGTGATTCCTCGCAACAGTTTATGCATGAGAATATGTAACGAAACGACAAGGTTTTCATTAACTTGACCACTGCTGACCTTTTACCTCCACAGACAAATATAACGGTTGTTTTTACTCACTATACATTCCAAAGTTTGAAATTCATCCAAGCTATTGTTTTTGCCTTTTCTTTTGTGTTATACTTCAGGATACATCTGCAAGCTTTTCTGTATGGAATCTCCTGTAATAATCATTTGATATGACTCACAGACAGCATTGATATGCAAATTAAATGTGTGCCCATGGAAACGGCCAAACATGAACATGAGCAAAAGGCACAGCACTGTGGAGTCACTCAACCCTCACCTCATCCCCACCCCAACTTCACCAGTAGTTCTCTGCCCCGCTTTTCACCACAAGACCTCCTGGCTCATAAAATTTTAGGCTTATATATTCCTTGAAACATTCTCACATATGGATGAAACATGCATAGTGCACCCAAATGTGATAAAACGACTTTATATTAAACCGATGAGGTCTATACACAGGTTCAAAAGAGTTCAGATAATCACCTGTTTGGCCTTCTTTAACTTTCTCGTCAATGCATCTGCGTTATTCTCAAGTCTTGTTATAAATTGTGATAATTTACTGTTCTCCTAAAAAGAAGGTGAAATACACGTTAAGGAACATTGCAAAATATCCTGATGATTAAAAAAAAAATACTTTTATCAATATTTCAGTTATATAAATATGACTTTCTTCTGTAAATTAATTAGACTGAACAATGTGGTGACACTGTCAAAGAAAAAAAAAAAGGAAATGAAAAAGGAGGGGGGGGGGGGAAGAAAGGCCTTACAGAAATGTAATCTCTTAAATGAACATCAAGAGAGAGTAAACACATTATTTAAAATGTATCCAAAAGTTCTTTGAACACCGACGGCTCATACATAACCAATTATTGTACAAGTTTTTTCAATAAAATAGACATAAGAAATATCTTCATTTGGTTTTCTTTCTTAATTTACAAGATATAATGTACTCAATAATTAACAGTTGTAGTGACAGCTCAACCTAACACACTTTGTGATATTTTCAAAAAATCTGTTTTGAAAGAAACTCTTATCTTGATATTCTATATAAGGGAATCTTTGTGGTACTATCATCAGTTTTTTGTCCAAAAGAGTTATAGCTCAATGTTGTCATGACAACACAGAACTGCATGTGGTCAGTGAGACTATAAACGAACATTATAAGAAGAAAAAACAACATCAAAACATTTTTCATGCAATCAGCCAGTAAATTAGTCCACAACAGAGGTGTTTAGAAGCATTTAAATTACTAATAATGTTTATTAACTTTTGACAAGGGTTCTGCATCCCTTGATTTTTCCTGCTAATGTTTATTTACTTTTGACAAGGTTTCTGAATCCCTTGATTTTTCCTCCTAATGTTTATTTACTTTTGACAAGGTTGCTAAATCCCTTGATTTTTCCTGCTAATGTTTATTTACTTCTGACAAGTTTTCTGAATCCCTTGATTTTTCCTGCTGTTTATTTACTTTTGACAAGGTTTCTAAATCCCTTGATTTTCCTCCTAATGTTTATTTACTTCTGACAAGGGTTCTGAATCCCTTGATTTCTCCTCCTCATGTTTATTTACTTTTGACAAGATTTCTAAATCCCTTGATTTTTCCTCCTAATGTTTATTTACTTTTGACAAGGTTGCTAAATCCCTTGATTTTTCCTCCTTATGTTTATTTACTTCTGACAAGATTTCTAAATCCCTTGATTTTTCCTCCTAATGTTTATTTACTTTTGACAAGGTTGCTAAATCCCTTGATTTTTCCTCCTTATGTTTATTTACTTCTGACAAGATTTCTAAATCCCTTGATTTTTCCTCCTAATGTTTATTTACTTCTGACAAGATTTCTGAATCCCTTGATTTTTCCTCCTAATGTTTATTTACTTTTGACAAGGTTTCTGAATCCCTTGATTTATCCTCCTAATGTTTATTTACTTTTGACAAGGTTTTTTGAAACCCTTGATATTTCCTCCTAATGTTTATTTCCTTTTACAAGGGTTCTAAAGCCCTTGATTTTTCCTGCTAATGTTTATTTACTTCTGACAAGTTTTCTGAATCCCTTGATTTTTCCTCCTTATGTTAATTTACTTCTGACAAGGTTTCTAAAACCCTTGATTTAATCTCTTAATGTTTATATACTTTTGACAAGGTTTCTGAATCCCTTGATATTTCCTCCTAATGTTTATTTACTTTTGACAAGGTTTCTAAATCCCTTGATTTTTCCTCCTTATGTTTATTTACTTCTGACAAGGGTTCTGAATCCCTTGATTTCTCCTCATGTTTATTTACTTTTGACAAGGGTTCTGAATCCCTTGATTTTTCCTCCTTATGTTAATTTACTTCTGACAAGGTTTCTAAAACCCTTGATTTAATCTCTTAATATTTATATACTTTTGACAAGGTTTCTGAATCCCTTGATTTTTCCTGCTAATGTTTATTTACTTTTGACAAGGTTTCTAAAACCCTTGATTTAATCTCTTAATGTTTATTTACTTTTGACAAGGGTTCTGAATCCCTTGATTTTTACTCCTAATGTTTATTTACTTTTGACAAGGTTTCTGAATCCCTTGATTTTTACTCCTAATGTTTATTTACTTTTGACAAGGTTTCTGAATCCCTAGATTTTCGCTCCTAATGTTTATTTACTTTTGACAAGGTTTCTGAATCCCTTGATTTTTCCTGCTAATGTTTATTTACTTTTGACAAGGTTACTGAATCCCTTGATTTAATCTCTTAATGTTTATTTACTTTTGACAAGGTTTCTGAATCCCTTGATTTTTCCTCCTAATGTTTATTTACTTTTGACAAGGTTTCTGAATCCCTTGATTTATCTTCCTAATATTTATTTACTTTTGACAATGTTTCTGAATCCCTTGAATTTTCCTCCTAATGTTTATTTACTTTTGACAAGGTTTCTGAATCCCTTGCTTTTTCCTCCTAATGTTTATTTACTTTTGACAATGTTTCTGAATCCCTTGCTTTTTCCTCCTAATGTTTATTTACTTTTGACAAGGTTTCTGAATCCCTTGCTTTTTCCTCCTTATGTTTATTTACTTTTGACAATGTTTCTGAATCCCTTGCTTTTTCCTCCTAATGTTTATTAACTTTTGACAAGGTTTCTGAATCCCTTGATTTTTCCTCCTAATGTTTATTTACTTTTGACAAGGTTTCTAAAACCCTTGATTTAATCTCTTATTGTTTATTTACCTTTGATAAGGTTTCTGAATCCGTTGATTTTTCCTCCTAATGTTTATTTACTTTTGACAAGGTTTCTAAAACCCTTGATTTAATCTCTTGTTTATTTACCTTTGATAAGATTTCTGAATCCCTTGATTTTTCCTGCTAATGTTTATTTACTTTTGACAAGGTTTCTAAAACCCTTGATTTAATCTCTTATTGTTTATTTACCTTTGATAAGGTTTCTGAATCCCTTGATTTTTCCTGCTAATGTTTATTTACTTTTGACAAGGTTTCTAAAACCCTTGATTAATTCTCTTATTGTTTACTTACCTTTGATAAGGTTTCTAAAACCCTTGATTTAATCTCTTAATGTTTTTTACTTTTGACAAGGTTTCTGAATCCCTTGATTTTTCCTGCTGTTTATTTACTTTTGACAAGGTTTCTGTATCCCTTGATTATCCTCGTAATGTTTATTTACTTTTGACAAGGTTTCTTAATCCCTTGATTTTTCCTCCTTATCTTTATTTACTTTTGACAAGGTTTCTGAATCCCTTGATTTTTCCTCCAGATCATTTAAATATTGCTGTTTTTCATCTTCTAATATCTGTAGTTGATTTTCTGATGAAAAGAAAAGAGAGAGAAAAAATTCTGCATTAGTTACAGCCTCTGAAGATGATCCTGCCAGGATCGAAATGTCAGGCCCTCCTACTTTTACACTTAGGTACAGAGCATTAGAGGCTTTACCCAATATTTAATCTTCTTTGAGATGTGTACAACAAACAAAAACTTTCATATCCTTTTGTGGAGTGCCTTTAGCTGTGACAACAGCAGATTAAAGTAGATTATATCCCAGACAGGTTTTAAGTTGTTGGAAAATATGAAATCACCACTTTTGTTTTGTTTTGATGTATTCTCCACATCTTCCTTCTGTTTCCTTCTATTGCTTGACAGTTGCAATAAATTATTCACGTAAAATATTTCTGAGATGATCTCTTGTAAGGCTATGAGCTCTTATTCTGCAAGGAACAGGTCATTAGGCCATAATACTAAAAATAAATATTCATCACATATTTCTTCCTTTTTTTTCAATAGGTTTATTTAATTGTAAATTGCTGCATTAGCATAACAAAAACTGTGTAAAATTTCAAGTGCGTCTCTTAGTTTTGACACAAGTATCAGGCATATAAAATTTCGTAGCAGACGTACATCAAATTTATAGTCTGTTGCTTTGAGTATAAGAACTATGCCAGCATTGTTACTGGTCTTTTGTGGGCAGACTAATAACCAGTTACTTAAAATATTCTGTGACAAGAAGAAAATTTGAACATGCAAGAAAACTCACGATCAAGAAGAAACATGTCTTAAGTCGCTGACTCTGCTAGTGTAGGGCTTAATAGATCAGTCAATAGTTCAAAGGACTTCACCCTGAGTTTATTATTTCAAAGTCCTTTATAACTCAGTCCTAATAACTTAACACTGGATAGATCTCCTTGAGGGCTCCTCTGGAAAGCAGTGCTCTGCACTGAGCAGGACTAACCTCATTAAAGATGACATTAATAATAATAATTATTTAAAAAAAAGGTCAGACTTGTCATCCTGAGTTTACTGGTTCCAGACCATATTTTTAAAAGAATGACCAACTACTTTTTTAGTTCTACAAGAGTTGAATTTCAATTTTCGAATGTTATACTTACTGAGCCTTGCCAGTCTCTCTTCTAAAGCCTGGAATTTTTGTTGGCTTAGATTCTGTTGTTCCGTCTCTGCTTTGGTCATTCTGAGCGTCTGATGGAGACTCTCTAACTCAACCTCTCTCCTCTGAATCTCCTCTTGGAGGGAAGCAGTCTTGGACGTCAACTGATGATAAAAGACGTAGGACAGATGCAAGATTACTTCGAGAAGAATTGTATTTCTTTTGACGCTATACACACTGGACAAAAATCTCACCTGCAAATGATTTTCTCATCGCCAAGTCTCATGATACTGATATTTGGGTTTCACTTACTAATTTTGCTATTTATAAAGAACAGATTTACAGAATTGACTTCTTCCCCCTTCTGTTGTGACAGTTTTGTCACCAAATATCCATCTTTTTGTCTCTCATCCCATAAATCAGTGATTCAGAAACTTTTAGCCCCACAACGGTGCCGGTGCCTTTCAATCATAAGGTCCCGAGTTCGAGTCACTCCAAGATTTATGTATGTCGTCCAGTTACAGAGTTGTTGACAATTGACAATTCATAATCATGGATGTTAAAATATGAATGAAAGAGACTGACTTTGGTCAGCTTGCTGCTTTGATAAGCCAATGATGGCTTCTTTGCGAGTTCCTGCTTGCAGGAGCATCTAAAATACATACATACAACCCAAACTTAGGGGTCATGCCCCATCACCATTAATAATGTACCCATCAAGACAAACATTTTGTGGGTCCTTCACGCTCCTCACCTTGTTAAGTCTCCTTTGTTCATGTTCACTCTCCTCTTTCACTCTCTGAGTCTCTCTTCGTCTTTCCTCCGCCTCTCTTTCCTTCCTCTGTAACTCCTTCGTCAAACTGCCGAGCCTCTCTTTACCTTCCCTCTCTTGCTGTAAGACTTCCTCCAGAGCGCTACAAGATTTCTCCAATTTATCATGTACCCCCTTCAACTCCTCAGAAGTCTTAGAAGTTGAATGAAGAAGGCCATCTAGTTCCTACCATTCAAAATATTTAACTTTAATATTCTATAACTGAATTTATAACATTTGTTAAAAAAGTATTAACTTTAATACCACTGATGATGCAATTTTTTCAGGCTGATAATTAATTGTACTTTGCAACAGAATTCCAACCACCATACAAAGATATGAGAATAAAAGGACAATTCATGGTGGGCTGATTCTGTCAGTGTCCTAGTTTAAAACAGTGCATTAATTTCCATCCTAATTGCACTTCTGTAGGCAACATGAATTACTTCACAGTAGTGTTATTGAATTTTACAATGATGAATCCAGTGAGTATTAAAAGATGCTTATATTTGGCAGCTGTATGATCTACGATACAGCCAAAGCCACCAGGGTACTTTTGAACAAAAAACGTACACCATTACGTTTGATGAGACAAGAAAGCATATTTATAAATCTGTTAAGTTCATGTACCAAGTTTTAACATTAATTTGAAACTTAATATCATTTAAAATTGATATTGAAAGACAAGGCAAATGGAAAACAAGTAACTTTTGAAGAACAACACATTTACAAATCTGTGATGTTCATCATGATATGAAAAAAAAATACCACATGAAAAGTGATTAAGAAAGAAAGAAAAAAAGAAATAAAGCGAAACAAAACACACACACGAACACGCACACACAAATCAACTAACCTTTTCTGTTTCTAGTTTTGCTTTCTCTACTTCTTTCAGTTCTCCATGAACCAATTTAAATTCAGCTTTGACTTCTAGAGAGACATCCAAACAAAAGATGACAATTAAATGGATATTAAAGAGACGTCCATACAAATAGATGACAAAGAAACAAATATTAAAGAGACGTCCATACAAATAGATGAAAATAAAATGGATACTAAAGAGACGTCCATACACAAAGTTGATGATAAAATGGATATTAAAGAGGTGTCCATACAAATAGATGAAAATAAAGTGGATACTAAAGAGATGTCCATACAAATAGATGACAATTAAATGGATATTAAAAAGATGCCGCCCATACATGAATTGAATACTTATATTGCATGAGTAAGTCATTTGACTCTGCATTTTGTATTACAAAGTCATAAAGAGTTCTAAACCAAACATATCCACTACTCTGACAATCCAATACTCTTATTTTTTAATTTTTTTTTCTTCATCCATATTATATTTGTATCTTTCTCATAAAAGCAAGTACATTACATGTCTTGTATATCGTAGAGATACATAGGTAGGTTTCCATACATAATTGTGGAATCATATGTAAAATACCAGTTCCCTAATATTGCTGGGATATGATTAAGCAGATCTTTCAACAAACTGAATCTTGTCTTCGCTTTCTTTGTACAACCATTTTTCGAATTTATACAAGACTCCACCTTCATAACAAACTTCATTCTATAATAAAAGTCATTAACTGAAGGAAGAGTTTCATTCTGCTTACAGATATACAGATAACATTTACAATGCAAAATGAAGAAGTTCATAGGGTGGTCCAGGACCAAATTATAACCAAAACAGAAATCATGATTTGTCAAAATAAATAAATCCAATACTCTTATACTTATTGCAATTATATCAACACAACACTAATAAAACTGTACTTGTATTAAATCCACATATTCTTGTCAACATATAAAAAGAAAGAAAGAACATACAGGATAGTTCTAAAGATAGTTTATAGGTAAAATTTACAGATGCTATTTAGAACAGAATTAATTTGTCTGACCTTTGACCTGCTCCTTGAAGCTTTGAGCATCTTTAGTGAGTGTTTGCCTCTTCTCTTTCAGTTCTTTGACCGCTCTCTCCATGGTATCTGCATCCTGCTCCAGCCGATCCATTCGATGGCTGTTTTGTTCAATGCTATCCTGAATGTCACTCTGTTGCCTGTGGAATGTATCGATCATAAAATAATGGAACTCTTTGTACCAGTCTTACCATTGATCCTGATTGAAGCAATCAGTCGTGTTTGTAATATTATATAGTCTCTGAACATGTTAGCATGCAGAATGTATAGATCATAAAATAATGGAACTCTTGGTACTGGTCAATCTTATAATGGATCCTCATTGAAGCAATCAGTCGTCAGAATGAAACTAGTTTGAAATATTTATAAGGTGAGAAAGATTTATCCAAACAAGGAGATTATTTTGTTACAAAAAACATCAAAAATCAAAAACAAGCGGAAAAACAAATGCTTGCTCATGAAATCTTCATTTCCTAGGGCATATATTGCTTTGAAAATATCAAAATTGTACCAGGTTTAATATAAAAACCAACACTTAATAGATAATACAAGGAATAAATATTTTCAGAAAACATTCACTTTGCAGACAGTAAAACTTGTTTTTTTTTTCATTTGTGAATAATTAAACCTATATTTTGCTCTCCTGTCATTAAAGTGACACATCTCCTAGGCAACAGTGTCTACAGGCTGTTATCTCACCTTTTTAACTCTGTGACCCTGTCTTGTAGATTCTGGTGCTGATTCTCCAGTAAATCTTTCTCCTTCCTCAGCACTTGTAAGCTCTCCCCCAGTGTTCTCTTCTCTACCGTCATTTGGTCTCGATTCAACCCATCTCTATCCAACTCCTGCTGCGCTTGGTTGAGAGCAGACATTGCTCTTTGCGTCTCGGTTACCAGTTTTTCTAGGGAAGCCTTCTCCTGTCATTCGTGAAAATATTAAGAATGACTTTCTTAGCCTAGTCACATGCTTTAATGATTTTGTTAACTTCAGAATCATATTGCATATCCTACAAATATCTCAGATCATATATGGTTTATATCTAAAACTGCAGGTTGAATTTTTTTATTCAAATGTTTTTTTTCATCCTAGTCTCATGCTGTACCCTCAATGGTTGTATTATCTTTGTGACTCTGGTATAAGTTTTTCTAGGGAAGCCTTTTCCTGTTATTCGTGAATATATTGAGAATGATCTTTTTAAGTTCTCTGTTTGTTTTTTTATTAGTGTCATTTAAGAAGTACATACTCAGAATACCAAAGAGTAAAAACAGTAATCATGGGCTTAAAATGACCTACAAAATTGCAGGGAGATTGTTTGAAATATCCTACAAATTACTAAAATCTTAAATGATTTTTTTCCCACTTTTTTAGCCTAGTCTCATGCCATAATGATTTTGTTAACTTTAGAACCATTTTGCATATCCTCCAAATATCTCAGATCATATATGGTTTATATCTAAGACTGCAGGTTCAATGTTTTTATTCAAATGTTTTTTGTTTTATCCTAGTCTGATGCTGTACCCTCAATGGTTGTATTAGTTAATTTACTATTACCTAATCCTTAAAAGCATCAAGTGTATACTAACTTGGGAACATTTTGATAAGACACAAATATTCATTTGGATACCACTAAGATCTTTACTGATTTGACCTACCTCTAAGACTGCCAGTTGAGTTTTTTTACCTACCTCTAAGACTGCCAGTTGAGTTTTTTTACCTACCTCTAAGACTGCCAGTTGAGTTTTTTTACCTACCTCTAAGACTGCCAGTTGAGTTTTTTTACCTACCTCTAAGACTGCCAGTTGAGTTTTTTTACCTACCTCTAAGACTGCCAGTTGAGTTTTTTTACCTACCTCTAAGACTGCCAGTTGAGTTTTTTTACCTACCTCTAAGACTGCCAGTTGAGTTTTTTGACTTACCTCTAAGACTGCCAGTTGAGTTTTTTTACTTACCTCTAAGACTGCCAGTTGAGTTTTTTGACTTACCTCTAAGACTGCCAGTTGAGTTTTTTGACTTACCTCTAAGACTGCCAGTTGAGTTTTTTGACTTACCTCTAAGACTGCCAGTTGAGTTTTTTGACTTACCTCTAAGACTGCCAGTTGAGTTTTTTGACTTACCTCTAAGACTGCCAGTTGAGTTTTTTGACTTACCTCTAAGACTGCCAGTTGAGTTTTTTCCAGCTCTTTCAGTCTAGTCTCATGTTGTATCTTCAATGCTTCTAGCTCTGTTTTTTCTATCTGTATCATCTCCAGGGTGTGTTTTAAATCTGTTTTCTGCTTGTCTCCATCTGCAGTGATACTGCAAAGGTTCCTCTCAGCGGTCTCCACTTGCTGTTGGACTTCGGTCAGCTCTGACCGTTTCGTTGTTAGCTCCGATTGAACATCCTGTCTCTGTCTTTGCAGTCTCTCGATATCAGTTTTCAAATCCTGCGTGGTTAAGACATCAAATTTTAACAAGAGATGACAAAAGGTACGCTTTCGAGACTGTAACCGAAGCCAGGAATTCTAATTTATTCATTACACGTTGCATGGCACTTATTTGAAGTTCACAATTTTTGATTATCATAAAAAATGCTGGTATTACCAAAGACTTTGTGTTAAATATCCACCATGTATGTGTACTTTCGTGTAGTAACTGGGCAAATTTTGCTAGGCGAAATAAGACAAACCTATTATTTGTAACATACGATAGATATAAATAAACTACACAATATTTTTGGGGGGAACTCCTGCAGACATAAACATCCCAATGACTGATCATATTTACCTTAATTTCTCGTTGTTTGCCAGAAACCTCAGACTCTCCTTCTTGAAGAGCCAGCATGAGGTCGCGTCGATGACGATCCACGTCCGAGGTCAGCGACTCAAGGTCAGCTGCTTTGGATGACCTTTGCCGTTCTAACCTTTCCAGTTCGGACTCTTTGGCATCGATCTGCTCATGTAATGAGGAACAGAAGAGAGGTCGTAAGAGAAAGAAACTTTTAAAGTTGTTTTGTCAAAAAGTAGTTTTGAAGATGGGTAAAGTGTTGAGAAGAAAGGAATAATATTACAAAGAGAAGACAGAGAATGTAAGACTAGAAGTGATAATGTTTAGAGGCAATTTATAATAACATGAACGATGAATTGAAACAGAAAGAGGTAAGGAGAGGGAGGGGTGGGCGGGGGAAGAGGAGGAGAGGGAGGGAGGGAGGGGAAAAACAAGTTCTTACACAATTGTAAGTTGATGGTATGCTGTAATTAAATACCAAAGCAGTCTGGGATATAGTGGCATCCCTTAATAAACTATTCAATAGGTCAACAGTTATTTTAGCACAAATGTTTCACTAAGCTAGCACTTTACCATAAACTACAGTAATGTTTTTCAATAGGCTGTCTAAGCCTTTAGCATCCTATCAGTCTACTGGGGTCTGCAAGACCACGTTTTGCCCAAATCTGGCCTAAAGATATCACAATTTATTGACAAACATTAAAGGTGAGTTATACCATGTTAACGATTCTCGTCAATTCAGCTTCTTTGTCCGCTAAAAGCTGTTCATTCTCTCTGATCACAGTGGCCTGTTTTTCTGTTCTTTTCTTCGTTAAAACCATTTCTGTTTGAAGGTGTTCATATCTGCAAAGAAATTACCAAAAAACAAATCAAAAATGAAGTCTTGATGTTGTTACTTCACTGTTTATTTTAACTTTTTCCCTCTGTTTCTGTTCTCTTAAAGGGCAATATTATCTTACTTGTCTTTGAAAGCTTCTATTTTCTCTTCCAGTTCTCTGAACTCGGCTTCTCTGGTCTTCAGGATACCCTCTAGTTTACCCCCTTCGTCTTCTTTTATACATCTCTCTTCATCTAGATGATGTATCTGTTCTCTCAGACCTGCTAGATGTTCCTGAGCTTTGACTAAATTCTCGGCAGTTTCTCCCACCCTCTTCTCCAGTTCCACTGCGTCTTGTTCGGTCTGATTAAGTTTCACTTTTGTATCGTCATATAGGCTGAGAGCATCCCGGATCTATAAAAATAAAAAAGATAAAAATAAAGGAATAGATGGATAGTACATATTTACACTGACAGTTATTTCTGTCTATCAAAAATGTTACAAAAATGAATTAAAAGTTTGAACAGTCAATATGAATATTCATAAAATGGATCTGAAACTGAAAACCATCAGCTACCTCTATATCAGGGTTTCCCTTACTTTATGCCCCCCACGAACCCCCTGTGGATGTCAGAGTTGTCCACGAACCGCCAACTTTCCGAGACGCATTCTAAGTCATTACTATACTATAATAGGCATAAAAGTGCTTCGTAAAAGATCAAGTATCACATGCACGGTACGGTACTACTATGGCAACATATGCGTATGGAACGCGCAAGAGTCTGTCGATAGGTACGACTTTTGTACATTACTAAATTATATGATATATCAGATGTTAGCAACAAAAAGTATTCTAGTTTTGACTATCAGAAACATCTCACAAACCCCCTGGGATGGACTCACGCACCCCCTGGGGGTTCATGCACCCCAGAGAGGGAACCACTGATCCATATAGTGACCATCTTTGGTCTATTTTTTTTAGCTTATATTAGAATACAGGAGTAAGACCTAGCAGACCTTGTTTTGTGTTATTTGATAGTCTGTCTGGCAGTCATGGAGAAGTTTGTCTGCGAGTCGTAGCTCCGCCCTTCTCTTGGCCAGTGTCTCCTCCAAACAGTGTATTTCATCATGTAAGCCTTCCTGCTGAACCAAATTTTGCTCTCTGTAGAAATCTTCTTCTTCTGGAGTGATGTGAGCATGTCCCTCTAAGAACTCTCTGAAAAAAAAAAAAAATGATCCATTGAATGAATTGACTTTAAAGTTTGTTGTTAGTTATCCTTCAAGGTTTGCATTGAATGGAAAGTATGACTTAGTTTACTGTAGACAAAGAGGTCCTTCCTCATACAAACTCACAGCGTCCTTCTATTAAAAGGAGTCTTACATTATCATTATACTCTAACAAAATCAGCTGTTTGGAACGTTACTTGATAAAATAAAATACAAAATGTAATGTTTTTATTAATATTACTTATGCATAAACAGTACATATATGTCATACATAAATAATAAATCGTTGATACACATACAATAGATGGATCATGTCTTTCTACTCAGATAATATCCGTCTGGATGGCAGTTATTTCAGGACAGAGCCACATGACTGCGTATGTGGAGAAGCCAAACGGCTTATAACTTACTCTTCACGACATCGTGTGATTATCCATCCAATTTACAGTTTTATTCCAGGTTGTTTTTTTACAATTTTTGAAGATGCAATTAAGATGGGAAAAACATGGATTTCTTCGATGAAGATGAAAAACCCACCTTACTTTGACCAGCGAGGGATCGAACCCACGACCTTCCAGATGCTAGGTATCATTGCTTCTAATACCACCACCTTTATCTACTTGACAATAGTACTTGATTCTTTGTAAAATAATGGGACAATTTTGGGGAATAGGGTAATATCTCATTATCTGTGTTATTAATGTGACAGTTTGCTAACGATCATCACTATATGAGAAGACTAAAATATTTGCTTTTCTAATGGAAAAAAAATAATGTGTAAAAGTAAGTTGGCCTGACGTTTCGATCCTAGCAGGATCTTCTTCAAAGGCTAAATGACAAGTAACAGTAACAGAAGGGACAACAACACACACAGAATACAGACAGGTTATTGAGCATGGTGAACACAAAGAGATAGATGTAAGGGGATTAGTAGACAAGGGATGGAGAGAAGAAAGAAAGAAACCAACAGGGGAAGAGGAGAGGCAGGAGATAAACAGTTAAGGAAAAAAAATAATTAATAAGCTGAAAAGACATCATACCGTCTCTTTTCTTGCTTGCTTATGGCCTCCTTCAGTTCCTCTAATCTGCTCCGCATCTCAGATTCTCTATGCCTTCTTTCTGCCTCTTTCTTGTCAAGGGCATTTAAGGTCTCTCTTCTCATCAAAATATCACTTTCCAAGGCATCAAGTTCTTTATTTCTCGCCTGTAGAAATGAGACAAATGTCCCCTTATAAATTGGTCGTTGCTTGATGACAATTTTTCGTGTCGTATATTGTACTGCTATTTTTGAACTGGTCAAAAAATTTCAGATAGCAGAGAGTAGACCTGCATTTTGATTCTCTTTTTCATCAATTTTCATTTCAATTATAAATTATTTATACTTTCAAATGGAATAGTCATGATGATGGAAAAGCTCACAAAAAAATTCTTAACAAAAGGAACACACATAGAACATGCAGGGAATACGTTAGGTCTCAAAGTTTGTGTAGCAGCTTTGAAGTCTCTAGACTTTCTCTTGTAAAATAAAATAATTCCTGTCCACACACAAAGTCCTTCACATCTTTGCATTGTATAGCAATTTGTCATTGCTGCTGTATAGCATTTAGTGATGTGATATGGAACAAGAGCCCAAGGGCACTGTGGTTCCTTGCTTGGGGTATATGACAATACACATAATATTATCAAGCAAGATTGGGCTGAAAAAGTCCAAGTAATTGTGGTCCTACATGTTCCCATAAGTAACCAACACTATAGCCAACACTTTTGTGATCACAAAATGTGATCGGATTTTTCATCAAAAGGCACTTTTGAGATCTAAATATGGCATCGAATATTTAAGAAATATAAGAGACCTACAAGCGTGTCAACAGATATGATAACAATGGTGACCTCAGATGACATAACCTTTAAGTTTCAAAATATTCCACCACCCCATTCACAACTTGTCCCAAAATATCAACCATGTCACACCTTGGCATTGAGT
Organism: Apostichopus japonicus; assembly: GCF_037975245.1. Taxonomy (NCBI): domain Eukaryota; kingdom Metazoa; phylum Echinodermata; class Holothuroidea; order Aspidochirotida; family Stichopodidae; genus Apostichopus; species Apostichopus japonicus. The sequence goes on along the minus strand of NC_092582.1, from coordinate 7,781,453 downwards.
TTTAATTGCATTAAATGTCAAAAAATTTACTTTGAACTTGTATGTAACTTAAAACACAAAGGTCACCCTGAGGTCAACATGTTGACATTTTTGATCGGTGAGACGTGAATATAGCATCAAACTATAAAAATTTCAAACATTTTTTCTTTGCCCATTTTCTCCCCCATAATACTACTTTTTTAACATTAGCTGACCTTTGGTGACCTTGGATCACATGACCGTTTAGTTTGAAAATATTCCCCTATACCATTTGCAACTTGTCCAAAAAAATCAACCTTGTCACACCTTGGCACTGGGAGTTATTGCATTAAATGTGTGAAAATTAACTTTGACCTCAAATAACTTTGCACACGAAGGTCAAATGGGGGTCAACCCATTGACATTTATGATCAGAAGGTACCTTTAACATCTGAAAATAGCATCGAAACTGTAAAAATCCACAAAACACAAAAAGGTCACCAGAGGTCAAATTGAGGTCAAGGGTCACCCAGATGCGGGTCGACAATTGGATTACATTGAAGCAACTCCCAACCCTAACGGACAATTTGTTCTCAAGTTGTCGCAAAAATACTAGTTTTATATCATTAATTGACCTTTGATGACCTTGTATCACATGACCGTTGAGTTTGAAAATATTTCCCTATACCATTTGCAACTACTCCAGAAATATCAACCTTGTCACACCTTGGCACTGGGAGTTATTGCATTAAATGTCTGAAAATTAACTTTGACCTCATATAACTTCCCACACGAAGGTCACACAGGGGTCAACCTATTGACATTTATGATCAGAAGGTACCTTTAACATCTGAAAATAGCATCGAAACTGTAAAAAATCCACAAAACACGAAAAGGTCACCAGAGGTCAAATTGAGGTCAAGGGTCACCCAGATGCGGGTCGACAATTGGATTTCATTGAAGCAACTCCCAACTCTAACGGACAATTTGTTCTCAAGTTATCGCAAAAATACTAGTTTTTTATCATTAATTGACCTTTGGTGACCTCGGATCACATGACCGTTAAGTTTGAAAATATTCCCCTATACCATTTGCAACTTGTCTCAAAATATCAACTGTGTAACACCTTGGCACTGGGAGTTATTACACTAAATGTCTGAAAATTAACTTTGACCTCATATAACTTAACGTACAAAGGTCACCTTGGGTCAACTTATTGACATTTTTGATTGATGAGACCTAAATTAGAGCATCAAACTATAAAAATTCAAACATTTTTTTCTTTGCCCATTTTCTACCTCCATAATACTAGTTTTTTGACATTAATTGACCTTTGGTGACCTCGGATCACATGACCGTTAAGTTTGAAAATATTCCCCTATACCATTTGCAACTTGTCCAAAAATATCAACCATGTCACACCTTGGAACTGGGAGTTATTGCATTAAATGTCTGAAAATTAACTTTGACCTCGTATAACTTCGCACACGAAGGTCACACGGGTGTCAACCAATTGACATTTTTGATCGGAAGGTACCTTTGATATCCAAATCTAGCATCAAAACCAAACATTTTCTTTTTTGCTCGTTTCCTCCCAAAATAAGCACATTTTTTCTAATGTGACCTTTGACCTTTTGACCTTGGTTTCAGATGTAGTTTAATCTCCTGATTCCAAAAAACAAAACGAAAAGTCTGTACAACCATCCTAACTCCGACCGAAAACTTTGACCCCAATAACTTCGCACATAAAGGTCACACGGGGTCAACCTATTGACATTTATGATCAGAAGGTACCTTTGACATCTGAAAATAACATCGAAACTGTAAAAATCCCAAAAACACGAAAAGGTCACCAGAGGTCAAATTGAGGTCAAGGGTCACCTAGATGCGGGTCGACAATTGGATTACATTGAGGCAACTCCCAACCCTAACAGACATTTTGTTCTCAAGTTATTGCAAAAATACTAGTTTTTTATCATTAATTGACCTTTGGTGACCTCGGATCACATGACCGTTAGGTTTGAAAATGCTCCCCTAACCAGTTCACAACTTGTCCCAAAATATCAATCTTGTCGCACTTTGGCACTGGGAGTTATTGCAGTTTTAATATTTTCGGTTTTTGGACCATAACTGACCTTTGGTGACCTTTGTGGGCCCCAGAAACAATAGGGCACACCTTCTCCATATGGCGGATCTATAGTCCAAGTTTGGCCTAAATCCAACATTTCCTTATTGAGATAGAGCGTACCCAAGCAAGTGTCACAGACACACATACACACACACACACATACACACACACGCCAACCTGACTGCATAGGTTCCTTTTGCTAAAGCAAGGAACCAATAAATGATTCCCTGACACTGGCAAAACTATATAATAATGTTGAGTATTCAATCTACTGCATGGACAGAGGGAGGAAGCTTGGTTAAAATCCCCTCCATGCAGTAGAGAAAGAGGGTCAAGCTCACATTTAACTAAGGTATTCAGGAGTTAGTGCAGCTTTGAAAAGCCACACAAACATGCTCATAATTGAGCAAGGTAGTAACCTTGGCTAGCTACACCCAAAAGGGCAGCAAAGTTGTTCAGATGCAATAATGTTTCTGTTTATTTGCCTCAGGAGTATTTTCATGTATATATATGTGTGTTGGCAAATTTGCAAGGTATAGTACAATGCTAATGGTTTATTGAAGCCATGTAGGTGTATTTATTGAATGATTCACCTTTTAAGATTTATAGAGGTATGGGCAAGTACTGTTAAAAGAGGGTAAAGATGGGTGTCTTCACCCTGTATATACAAATCAGTGCCTTTAATGACTCATAGGGGTCTACTCCTAGGGTTCTCCTCGTAGGGGTGTACCTTTCATGACTAATAGGGGTCTACAACTAGGGGTCTCCTCATAGGGGTCTTCCTGTAATGACTAATAGGGGTCTACAGCTAGGGGTCTATTCCTAGGAGTCTATCTTTCTTGACTCATAGCAGTCTCCTTTCAGGATGTCATTTTGGGATCAAACTCACCTTTAAAGATTTGTTGATCTTGTCTAGTCCACTCACTGACCTTTTACTCTGGAAGAAAAGAAAAAATTAGAAATACTAAATTTGTGGATTTCTAATGACCTTGCCATGTTTTCACACACCAACAAATCTTTCATTTTTTTTTTGGAAGGAGTTATAATTTTAAATAATCTTTAAAGTAATAAACTGTCAAATGTTTCATCATGAAATGATGGATTAATCAGGCAGTAGTCCACCATGTTTACAAATACAAGCCAGAAAGGGTTTGACAAGCATCTCTCAATCTCAGATAAAGAGTTGAAGAACAATGAGTAAGAGAAAGGATGGCAGTAGGAGGTGGGGAAATCAATTTTGAAAACCACTTTTCAATTCTCTAAAAAGCTGAAACAATATCCTTCATCTACTCAGATTTGTTGCAGTAAAGAAGCAGTTTTTTTTATTCTTTACTCTCTTCAACATAATTGATAAGAAAACATTCCTTTAGGTTACATTACTAACAAAAATTGTGACAATATTTACCTTGTTTCTAGATTGTGACTTAGATAATTCATCTTCAACTCTGGATAATTCATCTTCCTGTTGCAATGAAGAAAGAAAAATACAGAGAATCATCTTTTTGCCATACATACCAATGCAGACAATGCGTAAGAGTAGGTACCATCACCCAAAACTATGGCATATATAAAGGCAACTTTTTCTTGTAGAAATATGATTTCCTCTGTCAAAAAGTGACTGAAATAGTAATATCAAAATTCAAGACAATTTCTGCTGAATTGCATGGATGTGATGTTATTCATTCTACTGTTGCCAGATGTATTGACATAATATCACCAAATTAGAATATTTTTTTATATCTTTGTGATACAAAGTATTGTGAGGAGGTTGTCTTGACGTAAAGATGCAGAAAATTTTCAGCATTTTTTTTTTATAATGCAATCAACTTGGATCCATTTAATTAAGAAAACTTAAGGACTGTTTATTACTGGATTGTCATTTGAAATGAAGTAGAGCCTAAACGTCTTCTAAACTTCCTTTAGCATGATTCCTAAACGTAGATGTTTCCAGGTTGTTTATCATCATAGTTGCCATGGTGCTAGTTGTTGCTGTGGTTACTGTCGTTATGGACCTACCAGATGATGATGCTCTGGGACGTTACAGAATAATCCGCCTCCGACATCGTCCCCTGCCTTCTTCTTTCTCCTCTTTGGCGAGACGGAAGACCTAAGACTCCTCCTCTTCGACTCTCCTTTAGGCTGTTCAGGAGGAGCAGAGTTGAACAGGTTACCAGGATGTGGATGAGCCTGCCCTGCGGATCTGTGAGGAGCAGTGTTCCATCCATCCTGAGCCGATGACACGTTTTGAAACTGTGAATGCTGAGGCTGGAGAGGTAGCTGATAAGGTACCATTGATGGGGCAGTTGAACTAACTAGGGCAGGTGGAGCTGATTGAAGTGATGGTTGCATTACACCAGTGGTCTGCTGCTGGTAGGGTTGGTATGAAGGCTGGTGACCTTCTAGTGGTGCTTGCATTCTGGTAGATGGTTGCACAGGGTGGTGTCCAGAGGCATCAACCACCTCTGATTGGGCATGAGGATAGCTAACTGGCTGATTCTGATGCGCTGCAAAGTTGAAAGATAAATGGTGTGATCAAGTTGTTTTGGTTATAAATTCATGCAAAAGATGAAACTTCAGATATCAATATTTTATAATGTAAGTTAATGTATCAAAACTCTAAACCAGTATAAGTAATAGGAAAAACATTTGCTCAATCACCATTATCTCCTTCATCTGTCTATAAAAGTTTGGTTTGGTTTGGAAGACAGATTTTGCAAATCTTGAAAACTGGAAAGGCCTATGACATATAAGATGCAGTAACAATGATATTTGTTTAAATTGTGGCATGATGTTAACCTGCGTCGTTGCTAATACAGGAGCACAGCATTTGTGTTCTTATTTCGTTTCAACCTATTCTATCTGTCTCTAGTCAAATGAATCCTTGCTTATGCAAAGTTTACAATTACCTGGTCAATGTTTTCTCTAACCTTTGCAAATCAAAAACAAAAACAATCATCCTAATCTTTATAACAAACCTTCAATTGTTGCTGGTCTTTTGAAAGAAAAAAAGAAATTCAGAGCTTCCAAGGTTTGGATGAATATCATTCCCTATTAGATTTACACAACAATTTATGCTTCATCAGTGTTGACATTTCAATATCACATGCATAATATTAGGCCTAGAACTTAACAATTTTAGCCACATGTTGAAAAATGCCATGAAACATCTACAGGCTAAAATCAAATTCCCATTTGCATATTTGTTGAAATAATACAAAAGTAACTATAATGTTTGCACTGGTAGAAAAGTACATGTGCCTTTTTATTCTACTGGCAAAACGTGAAATCCACAGGCCTTCAGTCGTACAAGGCCTGAAGAACTCATTAGTCAAGGGGGGGGGGGGGGGTTGGGGGGGTGTTTCATGGCATAACTTCACTAATACATTCAATTTCTGATCAATCCATCCAACCATTTGGCTTTCTGATCAAACACTGGCCAACCGTGGTCTAATATGTGAGACTTTACTTACGGTAGACATTTGTGGCATACTGAGGAAGACTTCTTCCTTGTCCTTGGTTCATGCCATGACCCATGTGAGGCCCTTGACTATATGATTTAATGGGTGAAGGCATAGCTTGCCAACCAGGCGTTTGAGGGCTAGAGAGAAGGTTACGTATGGCTTGTACTTCATCCTGGATTTGTCCGATAGCGTCTTCATTTACTGGACCTGTTGATGTAAATTAGAATGATTTACTTTTACAAACTAAAATGACAAATCATTCATCTTCAGGGATTACATTACATGACATGACTGAAGCACAAAAAAAAACTGTGAACATTTTTGTCCATGAAATGTTGAAACTGGCGGCAAAGCAATATAATGAGGATATTGACAGGTTTAACTGAAACAATGCATGTATTTCCTGTAATTTAATAGTTCTAAACCCACTGCCATGTGCATAAAACACATGGTACCTTAAACATGTAAAAATGATGGTAAAATCTTCTTGAGTGACAACTAATATAACAGATATTTTCTCCAATTTGCATGTCCCAGTCTGGGCAGCTGAAGGTCATTTGAGACATCTTACAAGAGGGTACATCCAACAATTACACAGCATTTGTGTGGCCATTGCTGAGCCATTTTCAGACCAAATACTGATGACAATACAAACGGGTCATTTGGTGATATAATTAAGTGCGACTTTTTTTCAAGATATGAATCCTTATTTCCACTGACATCCGACATCTTCATCTTCTTTTTTTTGGGGGGGGGGGGGGGTTGAGGGGTAAAGCCTAACATACAATGTTTATGTTCATGTGTTTAAATTCATATCTTGACTACGAGGCTACTTAGAAACCCGTAGAGTAAAGTTTGTGAAACAGCGCTAAACATTATTTTAAACATTATTTGAACTCATCTCATGATCAACATAAACCCATTATGCATATTGACAGAAAGTATGTGGGGAAGAGTGACAAGAAATATTTAGACCCAATATAAAGTCAAACAGTAGAATCAGTGGTCCCCATCTTGATTTACAAGTCAGAGTGATTCTTCTAGCAGCAAATATAAACACAAGGAGGACACCTTCTTTATATAAGCCAGTGTTTGCCAATGATCATCACATGGATATGTTCTCAAATGAGTTTCAGTTGGCATTATACCCTTAAGCCATACTCAAACTTAATGTTCAGGTCATAATTATAAACAAGATTGAAGCGTCTACCATTTGACAATCTGTTCAGAGCATCGTGGAGTCGCAATAGTTCTCCCTTCTGATCCTCCAGGGTATCGTAGAGATCTCTGATCTCCTCCTGCTGTCCAGCTAACGATGCAAAAGTGAAACCAGATCATAAAAGATGCATTTATTTCTGTCCGCATGAGATTTTACCTGAGATCTGTGATTATTAATTAATATGAATTAAGTACTTTGTCAAAAGATAACAGTTTTCATTCTACCATTCCATTAATTTAAAAACAATTAGCATATGCTTTGTGGCAGATTCTGTCACAAATCCTACACAATATTTCTATCTGACATGTAATATAAGGAATAATTCTTAAATCATATATGCATAGGACAGATATCAAACATAGTGGGCTCCAGCACATATGGGTACAAGGCACCCTTCCCCTGTAAGTCAAACAAGATAATTTCTTGTGACTGGACATTACTGTACATATCCTAATAGATATTACAGGTTAATCTTATCTCAGAGCTGTTTTTATCATTTCCATAAAATGTCACCTCTTTGAATATAACAGGGACCAGACATGACAACTACTGCAATCAGTATTTAGTGAAAACCTGTTATATGTACCATTTGTCAGAAACCACCAGAGAAAAGACCAAGGCAATTTATACAGAAATGTTTTGCAATTGATAGGAGTGTCAGCAGCTTTCAGAGTATTTAGGTCTTTATGCAAAGGAAGCAGGAAGATATCTTCAAATAATAGTACTTGACCATGTGGAATTGGACATGAATATTATCAAGTTGGATGGGTGAATTACTTTGGGAAAGAAGAAAAGATGAGGTGTCTGAGAGCTGTTAGAGAGGGGAGGGAAGGGGTGGAGAGAGGGAGGGAGAGATAGATGAGAAGAGGGAATGGGGAGAAGGAATATGGAGATGTAAAGGGGAGAAGGGTAGAAGGGGTAGGCAGAGGGAACAGGGAAAGGTAGTGGGGAGAGGGATGGTCCCATTAAGGTCACACATTACTCACCGACTGTTTCATCAGCTTCATCACACCTATCCATCTCCCCCAGTAACTGTTTCTCTCGTTTCTCTAATGCCTCCAGCAATCCTTCTATGTCCTCTTTGGTATCGGCAAGTTCCTTCTCTGCCTCTGCCAGTCGCTTATGAGCGGCAAGTTCAGCCTATTTGAGGAAGAATACCAAATTTTGACTTAATATTATTGCATGATAGTGATAATACTAGCCACAAAGAGGCTATTGTATCACTGCAGGGCAGTCAAATGTGGTCAACATCACAAACGCAGTACCATTTTTTCAATGACACTCTACAACTAACAACAACAACAAAAAAATGGCCAAATTTGGTGAAAACAGCTGAAAAACCTCTTGACTTTTCCAAGAGAATGAGAGCTATTTTGTTTAGTATAAATGTTTCCTTCCATCAAATAAATGTTAAAATGTTTGGCTGCTGGTGTTACTGCTGCCACAACTAAAAACACAAGTAACATCTAACAACAGGAATGCAGCCCCCTCTCCTCTCGCCATCCCCCTGACTATATTAATATTATTGATATTAACAAGGTGCCTAAACTGAATTATACTGTCTTTGCATGTTGTACAACTACTAAGAAAAACACAAAATAAAACAGAAAAGAGACAAATTATAGGAAACATCAAACAATCAAAGATATATACTACCTTTGTTGGTGCCTTAGGTTTAGTTCTTTTCGAAGAAACTCTTGAGGGTGGAGGATGTCTGTTTTTCTCTTTCTGCTGTTCTTGTAATCTCTTTTGAAGCTCAGCGATCAAATGGTCTTTATCCTCCAGCTAAAGGGATTATAAAAATAACAAGTAAAGAAACTACTTTGGTACTTATTCTGATTCTATAATTATATGTCATTGACTCCCCCACATTACTTGTTTAAATTCCTTCATAATATTTGAGATTTCTGTCTGCTTTCATTACCCGATGTTAAAGAGATGTCTTATTGAGATAAAACAAAATTATCCTCTTTGTTTATGGAGAAGTTATATTGCACTATTACACTGTTTTATTTTGTTTGGATGAAAAGGGAAAAATTATAACATAATATGCGTCAGTCTTCCTTCTCCTGTTTTCAAAAATGGAAGAGCTTTCTGAAGAGTTCAGGTTAGGGTTATATCTAATGTTATAGCAGAGTTCTGCAAGATCTGATAATCGAGTGTAGTATTTTCTTCTCAACTGGTTCTATGATGGGAACAATCCTTTAACTCATCATTTAACAAGCCATTCATTTATTCAATAAAACTATAATATCACTGGCTTTGACAATCCCCCTACAGTTGCTCATTTGATACTCAGTGACAACTCACTCCATCCTTGCATCCCTCCCTCCTCCCCCCTCCCCTCCCCACCCCAAATAAAATCAACTTCATTTATTCAACAAAACTATAATGTCACTGGCTTTGACAATTTCCTTTTGAATTACTCAGCTATCTTGGACAATTCATACAGTTGCTCAGGTGATACTCAGTGACAACTCACTCCATCCTTGCCTCCCTCTCTCCTCCCCCCTCCCCTCCTTACCCCAAATAAAATCAACTTCATTTATTCAACAAAACTATAATGTCACTGGCTTTGACAATTTCCTTTTGAATTACTCAGCTATCTTGGACAATTCATACAGTTGCTCAGGTGATACTCAGTGACAACTCACTCCATCCTTGCCTCCCTCTCTCCTCCCTACCCCCTCCCTCCTCACCACCCCAAATAAAATCAGCTACATCAGATGTACCTGCTCGGCAGCGATAGTGTCATTCTCTTGAAATGCTTTTCTTAATTGGTCCAACTCATCTTGAAGTCTCTCAAGTTCTTCCTCCTCCTCAATGTTTGATCTGACTGATTCTGGCCTGATCTCTGGAATCACTGCTTTACGCTGAAATTAATTAATGTAATTACGGAGAGGGTTTAGTATTGTTTAATATTTAGACACATTCACACAATATTTAGTATATCCAGGAAGCAAAATTCTTTATTAGTTTCTTTAATAGAGAAGATAACTCCAACTGTACAGAGTTGAATAGTTCACTGTAAGATATAATCTCAGGATCCAGAGATTTAAAGGCATTGAAGACTCGCCCAAACCGCGTGCGGCCATCTGAAAAAGTTAACTTTCCGTTGCTTGCAAGTGAAGTTTTGTTTGTGTCGCTTCAAAATGCAGACAGTAATGAAACGTGATACCATGTTATCTTTAGCTGGACCTGAGATGTCCGTCGCTGTATCGTTTGTACACTGTGCTGTGGGCACTGACTGCAGCTGTTTGTACTGACTGTTCGCTAGTGTCTATAAGTACCGATGGTAGCAAGCTGTGTGTGTGTATTTTCTGGGATCGATGGTGGTGTCTAACACTTCTGTTACACCTCATTTGACACTAGGTCAGATTACCGGCATTAGACGTTTCTTTTTGCGCGAGTCTTCACACCCTTTAAAGGTCATGAGTCAATTAGAACTGCACATATGCATAGGCTAGTTTGGTGTCGGGTGATGTTGTGACCAAAAAACATGTGCACGCACATCCTTTGTGTGTGTCCACGGAAAATGAAAATGACAACGACAATTCTATCTTTCTTAGCGAGGGCGTGTCCAGCATCCACAGAGATAAACTGTGTATCCAATGACCTTCTGTGTTCAGCTGTACAGTTATCATGTTAATAGAGGTCTGGTACATACAGGTACAGTTAAGATATATCTTGCACGGTCTAGTCATGACCCTACACAGTCCTGTTGCAAAGCTTTCTTACCATTGAGGGTTTGCACCCTAATGTCTACAAACAATATGGTGATATATGAGCAGTATCATCATACAACAAGTATGGAGGACCCTGTAAGTGAATTTCCTGAGCCTATGCAAGTGCTTCTTCTGTGATCTAGCAAACCTAAAATAATGAAACTTGACATTTTACCTTCTGTTTGTCTCTTTCCAGGTCCTTTAATCTTCTCTTCAGAGCGGTTGCCTCAGCCTCTGCCTGCCGAGATGAAGATAGAGCGTCTTGTATACTTTCAAGCAGCTGATGTAATGTTATTGAATATGCATTAGATATACTTGTGCAAACAATGCACTACATTGTAGAATCTGCACCTGTTTGTTATTGAGCTGTGCATTTGCATATCCTTGTTCACCCTGTCTCTCCATCTGTCAACATGTAATCTTGGACATGTCGTCCTGTATCTGTCCTGTACAGTATAACTATGTTACGCAATATAAGATAACAAGATGTTAATACTCAACGTCGACTGTGCTCTACTTGATGGTTAAAGAACCCATATATTTAAACAAAGAACCATGACAGCTGATGGCTTTCATCAACACTTCAAATAAATCAGGTCAAATCGCATTCTCTCATTAATTAACGTTCCTCACCACAATCGAGAACTTAGGATTACATTAAGAAGGAGAATGGGAAGAAGTGGTCTGATTTTTGTCTTTACCATTCTAGAATATCCTCTGTTCAAGACATTCTTGTACTAGCACCTCATGAAGATTAATAGGAAGGATATACCTGTCATAGTTTCCACACCACTTAATGACTTGAAATGGTATCCTCATATGGTATGTCTTTTTATCAAGTTTGTGAACAGTTAATGAATGTGTCTGGCAGAAGTAAACTAAGTTGTGACATTTAAGCTCAGCACTTGTCTTTATGATATGCAAATCACTTAAACAACCACAAACTATGGTAAGGACGATTTTCTGTCCATATAAATATATATATATAAGCAAAGAACTTCCTTGGCTAGGATGGCCTTCAAAATAAGAAAAGTTAGCTTTTGAATCAAATCTTCCACAATTGAATGACAGCACATCCCACCCAACAAATGGCCGAGCTGCAAAGGAACTTCTATTTCCGATCTCTCTTTCTATTCATACATAAAATATTCATCAAGAAATGCTGACTATTAAATACAGAGAGATTGAGCGATCTTTATATATCTTTATATATTTCTTCATAATTTGCAAGTTTTTGGCCGCTTCTTTGCCGCAACAAGATAATAAGTCATCTGAAAATCTACAAAAGTCCTCAGTCCTGCTGTTGCTATGACTACTCACCTTCTTCTTCTGCCTCTTATTAAGCTCAGCCTCTCTCTTCATCCCGTCCAGTTGTTTCTGAAAATTGTCCTGAAGTTCCGCTAATGACTTCTCGACAGGGTCACTGGAGACCTTTAGAGTTTGGGAATGAATCATTTAAGGCTTTTCAATCAAAAAGGCAGCAAAGTGGCCAAAATAAGTTGTCAAATATTAACTTCATCATTTTTTTTTATTGTGTCTGGCTAGTATCTTGTGATGTTTTTACCATATCTTCCACATTTTTGCAATTTATGTTAATTTGTTATTTTCATAAAACCTTGACAACTCCAAAAAGGTTATTTTTGATCTCCATCTTTATCTTTTTACACTTTGTTCGAAGCAGGGAAGTAGCAGAAATTTCATGATCACATTCAGAAAGAAACAAACATTTTTTGGCACTTTTCTGAATTGTATTCAAACTCACAGGCCTCCATACAATTTCATCCGTTTTAGATACACATGAAGAATTAAGTGTGTCAACATGCAACTACATATGAAATTGGTTAACACAATGCACCTTTTACACTTGTTTACACATGATTTCATCTGTATTTTTCCTGTCATCACATGTGATGCAGGTAAGGATGGCCACACTGTCATGTTTTTTGGGGTAATTTAAAAGTACCAACTTGTTGGCTGAGCTCCCTTGTCAGCCCTCACCCCAGCACCGTGTCGACCAGTTTCTTACCATTCGACCGGGATTTAACGGAGCTTGTGCTAGTTGTTGTATTCTCTCAGCTACCTCTTCAGGGCGGACAGACGAATCCAGAGCATCTACTAGATCCCTCTCATACCCTGACTTTTCTAGTTCAAGCTGTTTCTTCTCCTCCTATCAAAATATGAGAAATTGCAGTTACAGGAAAGGATAGACAGATATTTGTCTGAATTCATGAACGAAACAAGTATAAATAATAAATATAAAATCAAGAGAAGGATGAATTTTCCAAAAATCCAGCTTAATCTGTATATAGGTTAACAACCTGATATGAAGTGTAAATTATAAGCCACTATAGCTTCTCCATGCTTTGAAGGGTGTGAAGTCTCGCGCAAAAAGAAACGTCTAATGCCGGTAATCTGACCTAGTTTCGAATGAGGTGTAACAGAAATGCTAGACACCACCATCGATCCCAGAAAATACGCACACAGCTTGCTACCTTCGGTATTAAATAAGACACTAGTGTACAGTCAGTACATACAGCTGCGGTCAATACCCACAGCACAGTGTACAAACAATACAGCAATGGATATCTCAGGTCCAGCTAAATATAACAAGGTATCACGTTTCATTACTGTCTGCATTTTGTAGCGACAAGCAGAAAACTTCCCTTGCAAGCAACGGAAAGTTAACTTTTTCAGAGCGCGGCACGCGGTTTGGGGCAAGTCTTCGATGCCTTTTAATAAGCACTGTAACATGACTGCTCTACAGGCCAAACAATAGCTACATTATTGTTATATTTCTTTTCATCAGCTGTGGCTATGACTTACCTTCAGGGCCTCTATTTCTGCTAGAAGGTCCTCTTCAAGGTCCTCTTTATCTTTGAGTTGTTCCTCCTTTAACTGTCGCAGTTTCCTCTGCTGACCAGCTAACTGCTTCTTGTACGAATCATCTAAGGCCTTGGTATGCCCAAAAAAATAATAATAATATAAAAGCACAACTTTGATGTGATTTATTCCTATTACTTAAAAATTATTTTCATTTCGATAAGAGTGATGATAACATTTCACGAAGACCTGCCTATATGGATATATAAAAGAAACGAGAATTAGAGAACCACAGAACCATCTGCTAATTAACATGTCAATAAACATGTCAATAAACATGAAAGATAATGATACTATACTAACAATTTCTCATTGTTTCCAAATTTGATATCTATTGTTACTTATTGATCAGCTACATCAGTGGAGTCATGGTGTGGCAGTTAGAAAGTGTCAGCCCACAAAACTTCTAGGTTCCCGGTTCAAAAGTCACACCGGGAACCTCACTGTCTTGCCCTACTCAAAAATATTTGCTGTGTCTTGTCATTGAGCATGAAATAAAAGTACATATGGTGCAACAATTGGGTCAATTGAGGCAATTTTAGACCTTTTTTGGCCTCCAAGGAGCAGCGTACAAATATTGACTGCTACTGAATAAAGAGGTTTGTTTACAAGTGATCAAAACTTCAGGCTCTCATTAGCGAAAAATCTTCATGATACGGAAAACTGAAGGTGCCATGAATGGCCAACTCGTCAACTATCCAGTTAAGGGTACGGGTTTAGCTAGTGAGAACTTCTACAAGGACTTATTGAGACCAAATTACTTTGATGATTTAGTGTGCAGGTCAATGGGGCAATTATATGGAGTATGTTAATATAAGTACCTGTACTTGTTCTTCTCTATTCTTTAATGCTGCCCTCAGTTCTGCTACCTCTTGTTCTGCCTGTTGCATCTTGGTCTGCACCTCTTCAACATCAGGCCTGGTCTCCTGATCAGGAGGAGGTTCCAGAAATGAACTCTTTTCTTCTTCCAAGTCTTTAATTAATGCCTCAGCATTTATCAGCTTCTAAACAAATAAAAACAAACATTCGCCAATGCAGATGAGAAAATTAAAAAACATTTAAACAAGGAAAGACAAGGATATTTAGATATGACTGTTACCATACATACAGACACAGGTTAAATGAATATTCATTGGGCTTTAACTAAATGGAGGAAACAATAAAACACATTTTTCTACAGCCATACTGTCATTGCATAAATTTAGAACGTAGGAAATGTTAAAACTCATTGTCTTTTACCAAAAAAAACATGAAATGCTCTTTAAGAACTTGTCTGTTGTTGACCTAGAATTGCAATGACAAAGCATTCCATCCGCTGATACTGGCCAATTGTCTATGAAGTTAGTTGCATTCATCATAGAAAAGATAAATAATTTTAAAAAAATGCAATACACCACATCTTTTCCCCTAAGCGGTTGGTTCGCTGTCTTACCCAATATAAGCTTCACAGCGCAAATGAATTTGGTTACATGCATGTTGAACACAGATCAGATTACAATCTATTATAGTTCCCACAATTACAAGCACTCTCTTTATGAGTCTTTGTAGATTAACAAAATTAAATTTAACTCAACACATGGCTTCTACAGAAAAATAACAGAGAGAACTATTATTTGCTTATCCAAAAGACTTTATGACACTACTTTTCAGGAGCAGTATACCAGACATTATGCAGTAGTAACATTATTGAAGCACTTATTTCAAAACGACAAATGAGCAACCACAGAATTGAACATGAAACCAATGTGGAGCCAAGTATCAAAGTTAGAATAAGTTCTGTCTTTTCCTTGATTGCGAATGCAAGATTTTACTTTAATAAAATCTTTGGCTTTTTTTTTTCTATCAAAAGGATGACTTTTAGGCAAAATTTTAGTCTTGATATGTTTTAGTCCAAAAATGAAAATGGGTTTTTATAAGATATTTCTCTTTAAACTATGCAAGTACCTGTTCTAAATCCTGGTTTTGTCTTTGGTTTTGGAGGGCATCTTGCTTCACGCCATCCAGCTGGTCCTTGAGTTTGTCTTTCTCTTTTCGTAACTGATGGTTGACTTTCCTCTGCTGAGTCGCCTGATCTCTCACTTGATTTAAATGATCGGTCAGATTACCCACAATGCCTTGTAACTCATCCTTCAGATCATCGTTGAGATTTATTTGCCCTTTTACGAAAAATCAGAGACGAGAATAAATAAAATAACGATTGCTGCAATGACCGAAAGATTTACTGTATTCTGCATGTCTTTTTCGGCTTGTCCGTAATATAGGCCTTGTTAGGTATTTGTCATGATATGGACCCCCCATGCTTAACATGGAGTAGAAAAACCTGACAAAACAATGTTGGTTTGAGAACTATATCAAATCTTGTGAAGACTAATTCGCAATTAGAAATAGTACATCTTTGAAGTTGATTACACCCCCACCGACCTCCCCCTACCCCAAAAAAAAGAAACAAAATTATACCTTCTCTCATCTGAGCTTCCAGCTGTCTTACTCTCTCCATCTCATCGGCCAAGAAATCTAGACTGTCGTCCAATTCTCTCTGTAGTTTTTCTTGCTCTTCCTGGGCTTGGGCTGCCTGCAGTTCCCTATCTGCTAACTGAGCCTGCAACTCTGGCTACAAACACAAGCAGAATAAAAGCAAATAATATTAGTGGTAAGAGAAGAATGAACTCTGTGCAGGAGTCAGACTAAGGGTATCTCCGGGATTGGAAAAACTTGCAGAATTTCCTACAAACACAATAGCTATTACCAGAGATGTGACACTACTGCTTTCAAAGTGAACAACCTAGCACCTTTGACACGATAATAAGGAAAGTTGAACACCCTACTGATGTTTTTGCTTCGTTTGTTAACACCTCTTTGGCTTTTTTTTCCTATTTGTTATTGTTCTATTACATTTTTTGCAAGTGAAATTTTGAGAGGACCGCTTCTTTCCTGCAGCACTGGTTCGGATGGTCTTCCAACCCGAGAGCCCTCAGTATTAGCTGGACTTAACAATCAGATCAGAATCTACAAAATAGTGTGCATGGGTAATCGGTAATTACTATTACGATTAGATTCATCAAACACGGCAGCATACAGAAACGTTGTACTCAAAGCCAAAGACAGATCAGGTCACACATCTGGATTCTATGCATGCTGCATTCTTCAATACCGCCCCCCAATTACCTTTTGGGAAACATTGATACTGTAGTTTTGATTACTACATGGTTGGTTTCAGAAGTAGAACAGTTGAAAAACTATTTACATTTCATCTATGGTTCGCAATTTATATTGAATCAGAGGAATCTTTTACACTGATATTAAACACATTCACTCACATTATTATGACATAAACATCATTATGTTCTTCACAGTGATATTGGACAAAATGAGCTGAAGGGTGAATACTACTGTTGCTGATTTCAGTCCTTGAAGTTAGTAATAGTCGAACTGTAGGACATCACAGTAATTTGTTTTACACTTGTGGTCATTAATTTCAAATTTTGATCAAATAAACTTAAGATACAAACCAGAGGGCTTTTTTTTTTAAATTTTTTGTCATGCCCAAAGTCAATCAAATGTAACATACAGCTATATCAATTTAGCTATTAATGTGTCAAGTCTGTTGTCCATCTATACATACTGTATGATACATGCTTAGAGCTGAATCCACCCATATGATCATCCCTTGTTTAAAATTTGGAATTTATACAAGATGATAAGATAGATTTTTAGTCTTAATATCTTACATATCTGGGATCTCCTTCATCTAATTCAGCCAAGCGATCCTTCAAAGCATCCAGCTCTCTCTCCTTCTCTTCTACCAAGTCTAGCGCCCTCTGCATGTCCTCCTCCAGTTGGGTAACTCGATTATTGAGATCTGATACGACCCTCATTCTGTTGGCTAAATCTTCCTTCATGTGACGAGGGGCCTCTTTCTGTTGGAGGTGGAAGACAAAATAAACTTTAAAAATCCAGTTTAAGTCCTCCAGATGTTAATATTTAGTGAACAGCACATTCCTCTCCCTGTACGCCATTTCAAATGTAACGTTCCTAGGGAACTTCATAATTCAAATGTTATAAAATCATATTCTGTTCAATATATATGTGAATGCCCTGGTTTAAGAGAGCTTGATATGCACTTACATTCCAATCAAGTTTCTCCAATAACTGACACAAAAAAGAAATTCCAATACACAGTACCAGCATACTCAGACTGCTCAAACCATACAAATGTTTAATGGAATGGAAACCCCTTATTTCCCACCCTTCCCCTACCACCCTCCCCTCCTCCCCAAACAAAACACCCTCCAAAAAAGACCAATTTCTTGTCCTATAGTCTGCTTCATAAGACTTACAAGAGCATAAACAAAACACCCTCCAAAAAAGACCAATTTCTTGTCCTATAGTCTGCTTCATAAGACTTAAAAGAGCATAAATGTTGTTATCAATCCTATAGCAACAACTTTGACTGGTCCCAATGTATTCTTTCACTGTTACTTAAGTTTAATGTTTGCTGGATGACAAAATCTGGATGATACATAAATCAAAATTTTACTATAAATAACACTTTCATTGGCCTTAAATCTCCCAGTCAAGGTAAAACCTGCATAAAATACATCAAAATTGTATGCTGTCAAAATATCTTTGCAATAAGGGGAGAGGGAAGTGAGGAGGAGGTGGGTGGAGGAGGTAGGGGTTGGGAGGGTTCAAATACACAGCCTTCACATAATTACCCGCTCACTGGGAGAACCATCTTCTTGCTTCCTGAGATTTTCTTTGACTTTCTGGACGTTCTTCTCAGCTTCATGAAGGTCATACTGGAGTGCTTTTAATTTTCTGTTGGCTACATCAGGAAAAGTCATCACATCATGTTAGTAAACACAGGACATGTGACAACATGTACATTCATATACCATATATGTTTCCTTCTCTACCCATTCATTCACCTACTCCTGACTACATTATTACATTTAACAGCCAGTTGCTCCAGACCTGTTTCTACCATTCTCCCCTCCTCTCCATCTCTCATGGTATATTTCCATCTATGTTTCTGTCATTCTTCTACCTATGTATCAATACATCTAAAGAAAAGTTGTTGCTGTTTCTAACATTTTCACCAAGCCTTTCATTTACTACATTTCTACATCCACAGACCAGTTGCTCCAGACCAGTTTCTACCATTCTCCCCCTCCTCCCCATTACTCATGGCATATTCCCATTTATGTATGTGCAATTCCTCTTCCTGGAACCTCACATTACCTCCCTACATCCATATACCATATGTGTGTCCTTCTCTAACATTCATTCATCAACTTCCCACTACATCATTACATCTAACAGCCAGGTGGTCCAGTTGTTATCATGGGAATAATTTATCCAGAATTGCATGACAAAATGCTAGGCAAAATGCTAGGCAAATTTGCTACAAAGTGCAAAGATGCATAGCAGTTGTTGCAGAAAGCAAACATAGTAGTTTTTAAGAGAAAGTTCAGATCCTGCAAAATTGCAACACAAAATTTGTTTTTATCTCCACACCTTTCTGTCTTTGTTCTTCTCCAGTTTATTCCCTACCTACCCCTTTCCCTTAATCCTCTCTTTGTCCCTCCACTGTTTATCTCCTACCTCTCCTCTTCCCCTGTTGGTTACTTTCTTTCTTCTCTCCATCCCTTGTCTACTAATCCCCTTATATCTATCTCTTTGTGTTCACCATGCTCATTAACCTGTCTGTATTCTGTGCATGTTTTTGTCCCTTCTGTTACTGTTACTTGTCATTTAGCATTTGAAGAAGATCCTGCTAGGATCAAAATGTCAGGCCAACTTACTTTTATACAATCACTTACACAGGCTCTTTAGTGGATAAGCAGTTTGCTAACAGTTTTATTTTATTTTGAACACAAAATTTGATCAGTAAATTATTCCCTGTTATCAGGACAATCTTTTACCTTTCTCGATTTGATTTTCCTTTTCAGCAAGCTCTGCATCTAAGTTACCATGGAGATTCCTCTGCATCTCTGGACTGATGTCACTAGACCGGTGGTAACCAAGTGTTTTACTACGAGGGGTGTGATGGGGGTCCATGAGTGGATTTCTCCTGTACCCTGCCTGCCCTATATAGCTGCTCTCCTCTGTTCCCCCTTCTATCTGCTCAAAGAAGAAAGATGCATTTTAGTGTCCTGTGATACTCATATGTAAAATTCATTGGTTATTCTTCCAAACATACTCCTCAGAATGAAGAATGTTACACAGCCAAGGTGAGGAATGGATTTTATAAAGATGGAAATGTCAGGCCTTTTTTAGTTCATTTCTGTGACTACACTGGCTATATGAAATATATTAACACTTTGCCTAACAGTTGTTTCGCTCTATTTTTTTTTCTCACCAAAAACAAAAGAACAAAAGAAAGAACAAAGTAGGCTTCTTTAAGTGAAATGAATTAGTGTTTGGCAACATTAGGTCATAACAAGCTTTGCAGTAAGACTGTCATGTTAATTGAAAATGATAAACCCTGACAACTACCTTTTTTAGAAAACTTTGACTTACCTCATCAACTTCCATCAATTGTCCAAGAGGTTCAAACTTAGCATCAATCTTATGGAATGCCAATTCTTGCTCCAGCCTAAACTGTTTCTGACATGTTTTGTTCAGTTCAGCCATTTTCCTTTTCAGCTTTAAATGAAAACAGGAGGAGGACTACGTTAACTATCATGCAAAGATGAGAATTAGCATTGGAGAGAACATGGGGAGGGGGCGGGGGAGGGGAAGGGCAAAAGGAGGGGAGGGAAAGTGAAGTTGCCACCTGTACTGTTCTAATCTTATCACAGGCAGGGGCTTTATCCATACTATTACCGAAAGTAAACATATTTCATGTTATCCCTTTAAGCCATACAGTCACATTCAGTTGATGCATGGTTGGATAAAAGCATTTTTCTGATATAAGAATGGCAGGTTTCATTAAAAGGGTTTTTAAAACCTTCTCATGGGCCACAGTAAAATATCCACGATTGCGGCACTCAGCCCACGAGCCGAGTTGAAGCCCCAATTAACCCACCTGTGCTGGAAGGGATATCTATATTTTGACGATTTTTTGTCATTCACTGTCATCTTCTGTTTTCAGTACAAATTAATCATCAAAAAACTCAGAAGCTCATTCTGTAGATATTACAGCTCTTTTCAATCTACATGCTGATTAAAAAGATTGGCATAAAGACCTTAACCCTTCCATTTTGAGATACATCGACACAATCATTTTAAAGTAACAGAAAGGTTTCCAACTCACTAGTTCATTTTTCGCCTCTAATTCATGCTGCAGTCCTTCGACTTGTTCTTCATATCTCGAGGTCTTTGCCTCTAATTTCTTTATTTTCTTCTGCGATTTTTCGAAATCTGCGAGAGACTTGTTATGATCTCCTTCTAAGTCATGTAACCTCTTCTCTTCCTTCTCCAACTGCATCTCAAAATTTTCAATTTCATCTGAATATGACAGACAAAAAATGGACAAAACATGTATTAATTTGGTTAAACAAGAAATGAGAATATTGTTCTTAGTGACAGAAAAGTATATGAAATTTTTCACCAAAGGTTTTTTTTTTGTTGTAAAATAATGTGCAATGCCTTTTTTACCAAGCGAATGTATTGCAAAATTTAACTTTAAATGATAAATGTCTCTTAATAAATACTAGTGGGTTTGTAAGTCATCAAACATGTGATCTGGAACCAATGAAAGTCTAAATGTGAGCCAGAAACAAGTGGAGCTGCTATAATAACTGCTTTGAATAAACATTACATTAATATTGAAAAACATTAAGGGAATAATTTAGTCTTAAATTTGTGAGGTATCTATCTCATTAAAACACCTGAACTACTAAATTGGTGTAGTAATTTGGTAATTGTTTTAACAGAAGAATTATTCCCTGAACACATACTGTACTCTTGCAACCACCATATCCAATGATTACAAAGAAGCTAGACTTGACGCAGCTGTAGGTACCATATAAAGATACAGGGATGAGCCTGGGGTAAAAAAAAAAAATCACAGAACTTTGCAAAAATTGCAGTATAGGCTCCAGTTTGAGTATGCTACAGTGTGTTAGGATAATAGTTTTTGTCCCCAAGGTAGAAAAGAAATCACGGATATTCCGCTAATTCGCTGAAAAGCTCATGCCTGAATATAGCTGTGATAGTCACACTTCCATATACCTTGAGCGAAACGAGCTTGCGCTTCTTGGCGGAGGGCAGCAGAGATGGGTTCACCGTCCAAGTGGGTCAGGTACCGTAAATGAAAGACGATGAAGAGTTTGTAGTGGGCTAAATCGCACAGAGGATTCCCCACGATGGAGAACGCAATCAAGTCTTTCAAGCCTCGAAGCTTGTAGATATCATGCAGCTTTGATATGGAGAAACGAAAAAAAAAAATTTATGAACACATTTGGCAAGATCATAGAGAGGCTAAATTTATAGCAAATTTTATGATTTTTTCCATTTTAACATGAAGCAAATTTGTCATTCGAAGAGTAAGATTCAATACACACACACACGCAGACAAAAATAATGACAATTTCAGGAAGCATTCATTTCGTACCATCAATTGGAATAGTTAAATATTCCAACTTTTGAAGGGAAATCCAAAATGTTATGAATGTAACAAAAGAACCCAAAATCTGATATGAATGACATTTGTCATGGTTGACATGACAGACCATACAACCCTCCACTGTTATAATATATCTTGAGGATCAAACAACTGCATATTTTATTCGGAACGAGATTGCTGAGGTTTAGTAGTCACACAGCTCCTTGGATAAAGGTTCCCTTCCACGTGAAGTGTACAAATTGCTAGTTTATACCTTCAAAGTTATACTGCATGCAAAAGATATCAAACACTTCCATTAAAGCAACGAGGAGATACCTGAGAACATAATCTGGCATTTTTCAAGTCCTACCATATTAACATCAGGAAAGAATTAGGCGTAATTAGAAGTAGGCGAATATAAAATTTCAAAGGTGTACGTATGAAAAGATATTACACAAACTTGTGTGACACAGGAATGTTTTCAAAGGATTTAACAGGACTTTTTGGCTACTTCTGAACGGCCAAGGGAATGTTAGACTTATCAGTGAGATTTAGAGATGTTCAAATATTGAATGACCTGGTCAGGGTTATACTAAAACTAAAAACACTGGGCAAAAATAGAGCTTTAAAGCTGGAATCTGTGATCCAATCCTTGCGGGCAAAATTTACCATTATTCACAGACACGACTGTCCTATCAAAGGAGTACTTACAGAGAATATAAGGTTAGCAGCAAGATTTATTTCTCGGAGGGCCTTCAGCTTTTTTCCCAGCCATGCAGGGATGGTTTCGATTAAGTTGCTAGAGATGTTTAGAACTTGAAGATGAACTAAGGTCTCCAACCCTTCAATCTTGTCGATGCAATTGCAGCTGAGGTCTAACTCCCGCAACTTGACGAGGTGGTCGACATTCTCGATCTTCTGTATTTGGTTAAAACCAAGACGGAGAACTTGCAGTCTAGTAACATCCTCCAACTTTTCTATATACTGTAGGGGGAAGAAAAAATGAAGGCCCAATGCAAAAGATTTATATTATTGTTAAAATGATATTTAATAAATTTATGTTTAAGAACATGTATACTCAACAGAATAAATATTTTGTTTGTCCAAAACAGACATACATAGCTCAAACTGAACTTTTTACATTTGATCATCAACAATTCAACATCGAGGCAACCACAGGTGAAAGAAAAACTCATCCGTTCAATTCACGTCTGCGTAGCGCTCCCCACTGTTGAGATATTAATTGTCAAGAATGGTCTGGTAATGAATACTTCTCTCCTGATGTCATTTTAGTTCTTGATTTCATACCCTAAACTGATTCTAATCTTTGCATTCTCTTTCCAATGCTCTTCTTGGACCTATGCTGAGAGCAGGCAAAAGACCAAATGTACACAGTAAACTGATGAGAGGTATTCGTTCTTACCTTGATCTTCTTTTCCCCTTCCCGTAAGGCAAGATCTAGGAGTAGAACATTCTTCAAATCATCTTTCTTAGTTCTGCTTTTAATAGCATCTTCTGAGATGTATCTCACCAAGTTCCGAGGAGATTCTACAAATTTGACACAGCGAAATATATAATTAGGTTTTGTTGGTGACAATTGTGAAATTATAGGTCTCATGTAGTGACATCTAGGCTAGGCATAAAGAGAAACCTGATAAATTTTGCACAAATTACAGACCAGTAAATTTGATAATTTTATGTTGTGCATCATGAAAGTAATTATTTAAACAATTTTGACACATCGGACCATGTTCGCTCCTTTGTTGTTATACAATCCATTAAGCAGTCATTCCGTACAATTATTCAACTTTACCTTCTTTGCTTGCAGAGACAGTTTTGGGTGGGCTGGCCAATTTAGAAGCGGGAATGTTAGGCAACTTTCTGTCAGAGGAACTTTCTTTCACATTCTTCTTAGCTAATGTCTTCTTCATTTCTGAACATCAAGCTTTTCTGAATACTGAGGATGAGAGATGAAAATTTCCCCACCATCAGTTATCAAAATAAAAACAAAACCGAACGTGTTGTTCTCTAAAATCACCTTCTAACGATATGCAGTAAATAGTTCACTTAACTTGGATGTGAGAATTTAAATTTAGGTTCCACCGATTTGCTCGGCAGCCAGTGGGATAAGAGAAATGCATCATTTTATTTGCCTGGCAGCCAGATGAATAAGGTGCATTGCCTTAACTATTCACGAGGACAACCAGTAACACTTTGTAGTTCACTTTGTAGTTGTAGCATGGTGGGCTCATAATTGACGCAAGTTAAGGATTTGATAAACGATGTCTATCAAGGAAAAATACAAATCTCTTAACTGTATGCGTTTTTCATGTAAAGTTTCTCAGAAATGTAATGATCTCAAAATATTTAATGTTCTGTGCCTCCACAACATACAATTGAGCAGAATTTGACCACAAAATATCTGTCATGTCAAGTTCTTTCATACCCTGAAATTGACACATTCTTTGATAAGCTTACTGTAAGTATACATCCATTGACTATGGTCCTGGATGCTCTTTGCTATGCTCTGAGCCTCTACTGTAGTCTTAGCTCAGACAGGTCAGGCCCCAGAGAGTAGTGGTTGAGGTAATTGGATATATTTAGGGAGGAAGACTTTCAAAGTGCCCAAAATACTTGCAAACAAATTTGTTCAGCATGTTTTGTACCTAGATGCATACAAAGTGTTATTTGCACATGTATGCCAATTTTAAGAGCTAGGTTATGCCTAGACTAGTTGAAAGAGATGGTTATTGAATTGAAAATCATGGCCATAATTATTTGGAGTGTAGTGTAGCATATAACCTAGCTTATCCTATGCATTAAAAATTTTGAACGTAAGAAATTCTAACGAAAGACAGGCTGATAACAGTCATTCAGCCCATCGTACTATTACAAATACAAGCCGGAAACAAATGTTAGGCCTAGCCTAGGCCTACTGTACGGTGTACAAATCCCGGAAACGAGGCCAAATCATCAAACCTAAGCTTTGCCCACTGTTAAGAGCACCCGGGTAAATAAACTTGATTTAATCTTCACTGATACATTACATGTGTTCACAAAAGGTATGGTTTTGTTCTCAATTTGGAGCTATTTCTACAGCAGACTATCAGTTTTTAAGGAGGCGGCCATTTTGCCCAAATTTCCAAAACATCAACAACTTCAACGACCAATGAATGAGCTTCGTTTCTTCGTTGATTTGCAATCTGAAGCTAGTCTAACATTGGGCCACACATTCAGCTACGCATATGGTTTACAGTACAGAATAGTTCTACCAGTGTTTCATCATAGCAGGTTCGCTTTGCAACGTACATGTCGCACATACACACGCACATGTACAGAACTTACTGAAAAAGTAATTAGCAACAGTCTTCTGACTTCAGGAACAGTTTTATTTTCAAACAACT
Organism: Apostichopus japonicus; assembly: GCF_037975245.1. Lineage (NCBI taxonomy): Eukaryota > Metazoa > Echinodermata > Holothuroidea > Aspidochirotida > Stichopodidae > Apostichopus > Apostichopus japonicus. The sequence goes on along the minus strand of NC_092582.1, from coordinate 7,756,127 downwards.
TTTATCCCATAATTACCAAGCCAACACGTGTAAATGACAGATCTGCCTCCTTAAAATTGACAATATTTTGACAAATATACTAAAGCGGCAATTTTACCGAGAATATTGATAGGCCTAGCTGATATAAGCGACCTCTTCCTTTTTTTTCAAGAACTATAAGCTTGGTCATAACAAGTTAAACAACATAATATAGGCATTACAAGATATTCTAGGGCAAATACCGATTGTGTTAGATACTATTCAGGGTTTTAACTGGAATCATGTGTAGTACCTGAACAAGATATACTTACAACAGTTTTGCCTTGTCGTTTATTTATGACTAGTGTTTTCCATTGACATATACCAGCAATTCCAAACGCCATAAGAAAACGTCATCCGTGGATTACGAATGGCAATTTAAAATCGATTAAAAGAAAGAATAAGATAGCCTTTCGTAAGTTTTTACAAAATCTATACTCACCACAACTCTACACAGTTTCATACATATCGTAATAAATTGAATTATATTCTTCGTATTTCTACTTAAAAACGGTATTTTTCTGATAGATTTCATGATTTCAAGAACGACTTTTATTGATACTTGGTAAATTATCAATGAAATATTGCAAAAAAGAGGAATATATACAAAAAAAAGTCAACTTATCCTTCTACATTTAAAATTGAAAACTTTGATTTAACAAGTGATTTAAAAAAGATTGCAGATGGATTTAATGATTTCTTCGTTAACGTGGGTCCATCATTGGCCTCCGGTTATATTCACAGTGCTACAACACCTGATCAGTAGCCTACCTTAATAAATATAAATTCGTCGACCCTGTTTTTATCTCCTACAAATGAACATGAAATTTATAAAGTTTTTCTTTCTTGTCTGAAGCCCAAAAAATCTGCTGGTTTTGATAACGTAAAGCCCTTTATATAAAGTCAGAAAAGTCATTCATTTTATTGCCAAAGCCGCTCACTCATATTGTCCATAGATTATTCATTAATGGCACTGTGTCCGACCAAATAAAATTTGCAAAGGTTATTCAAATTTACAAGAAAAGAGACACCACAATCACTGACAATTATCGTCTGGTCGTATACCTTGCTTTTCCAAAATAATTGAGCAAATCTTATACAATCGTGTTCACAATTTTATATGTAACGACATGGCTTTCAGCTAACAAAGTTTCTCTTAATGTAAGCAAGACAAATTATATGGTATTTAACAATAACAAAAGGAAGATGCTTGTGCCAAAGAACTATATATGACAAAAATATGAATGGAATACTTCTTCAAAGAGTTGATAATACTATATTAGTAGGGGTTTTAATTTATTCAAATTTTTGACTTGGAAAGATTACATTCACGCTATTTCTAAAGAGGTCGCTCGGGTTGTTGGCGTTCTTTCTAAATTAAAACAGTTTTACCCCGATATATTGCACGTTCTTTGTACTGAACTCTGATTTCAACACATGTTACTTATTGGTTACTGCTTTGGTCTGTTACCACCAACTGTCACAATAACACACTGACCATACTTCAACAAGAGCTATACGGCTTATATCTTCTGCTCATAACAGAGATCATGCGAGCAACCGTTTACGTCTCTTAATCTCCTTAAGCTGCCCGACTTAATTGATGTCTAACTTGCTTCTTTTGCTTATCATTGTATTAGTCGTTTTAATCCCATTATATTCGATGACTTTCTCACATACAATAAAGACGTACATCACTATAATACTAGACAAGCTGACAATATCCGTAAACCAAGGCCTAGAACTAAATTTGTTACACACAGCGTATACGCTATCGTACAAATAACAACTGGAATAATCTGCCACACTCTATCAAATCACATGTCTATCCACTTTCATTCAAGAAGAATCTAAGTAAAGGTATATTTAGATGAGAACTAATTCATATAATTTGCATTGTTTTCTATTTCTCTGGTTATTTGTTTCTTTGTTTTCTTTTTCTCGGGAGAGACTCTACTATAGTTAAGCATGCTATAGATCACTTCTCTTCTCATTGTATAATGACGTTTGTTAATTAGTATTAATTTGTCACTATTTCAATTTGGTACACTGAGGAAAAACAAATAAATGAAATGCTTCACAATATCCGGTTTATAAGACAAGTTTAGCTATTTCTGAAGTCCAATGTCCAATAATCGCTTCCAGGCGCGTAGCCAAGGGGGGGGCGAAGGGGGCAGCCGCCCCCCCCCTTGAGCATATTTTTAAATTTTTTTTATGTTTTTATGATATCGCTAGTATTTTCAAAAGAGAAAATGCTAAGATGCAACTAACAAGGCCTGGGAAGTGCCATTTCCAGCGATCTGGGAGGCATTTTCAGCCAAATTTCTCTTGTACGCTTCGCGCCAACTCATAGTGGCGCTACGCTTAGATAGTTTGCAATGCCGAATTTACAGTTTCGCCCCTCCCTTGGCAAATTTCTGGCTACGCGCCTGATCGCTTCCTGTCGATTTTATACTGTAGGCCTTCCTAACAGTTTTGAGTTATATGTCTTCAAGGACTATATAGGCTAGCTACGTATACGTATACGATAGACGTTAAGGTATTGCTAGCCGTATACGGCCGAAAGCGAAACGGTATACTGTTGAGGGCCGGCTACTCATCGGTAAAATAAGATACCGCGTATACAGTGTTATATTTGCAATATATCTGCATTTTCTTGATTGCTTTTTAAAGGAGCTCATTTATTCTTCCTTTGGGTTGTATGTAAATGAATTTATAATAGAGCTATAAACACATCGATTTTCTTTGTAAAGGCCGAAATCACAATGTATCCGAAAGTCCTGTATTTACTGTACGCGAATGTATTCAATATCAAAATGCCCAGTGGCGTAGGAAGGTACTTTTGAGTGGGGGGGGGGGGCTGAAGACTGATGGCCGGCCAGGGGGAGGGGGTGTCCCCCTCCCCTTTGGAATTTTTTGCATTTCCAGGTGGCCTCAGATGCAATTTGGTGCAATATAGCACACTTCAACACCCACTCCATTTTGTAAACTTAATTTTGTATTTTCACCTGGCCTTAGATGCAATTTGGTGCTCCAAATGAGATTTTTTTCTCATTTGGAAATGAAAAAGGGGTTTTCTGACTTGCGGAGCGGGGGGGCGGAATGATACTTCCGCCCCTCCACATTTTTCACTGGGGGGGCTGGCGCCCCCCAGCCCCCCCGGTTCCTACGCCCTTGAAAATGCCTATCTTCAATGCATCATATTTTACCAAGGTTTCACTTAATTTTTATGAATGCTAATAAAAACGAACATTTTACATTCCCGTTTACCCTCTTCTTACAATATTTGCAAAATGTAACTCTATCGTTCCAAATTAAAACGCAGAACTTAGGCCGCGGTATACGTTCGGCAGTATATAGGTCGCCCTAAGCACGGCGTGAGTGCTTTATTTTTCAGATGAAATTACGCCTAAAGGTCTGATTTATATATAATATATGATACATATATAATAAACTTCCTATAAATAACAATAGTTCCCCTCAAAATGAAGTTCCTTGAATCTTAACTCAGTGAATTGTACGTGTGTTTTATTTTTCAAATGTGAAGTTATTTTTAGTTAATAAGTAAACTAAAAAAGGAAAAAAATAACATGCTTCCAAGGATCTTGATTACTCTTGTGAGTGCAAATTATTTCGTAGAAATGGTTTTGTTGTATACAAAACACGAATGAAAGAGCTTGATTAAATCACAATGCATCCTTGTTGAAAATAGCAGAGATACAAACAATAATTTTGTCATGTCATTAATTTTAGGAGCAAGTATGAAATTCCCCCTGTGAATACCAATAGTTTCCCTCAAAATGGATTTCCTTGAAACTTAATTCTGTGGATTATAAAATGTGTCGGGTGTTTTTTTCAAAGGATATATTCTAAGTTATATTTAGTTCATAAAACAAGAGTTCCCCTCAAAATGAACTTCTTGGAATCTAATCATTGACATGCAATAAATATTCACAATGTGTCGTGATTAATGACAAAACCATTCTACGGGAGTTTTATCATAGCGACGAATCATTCTTGAGGCTAGGCTTAATTTTTGTCTTAGCAATACTTACCACCCCTGTATAAAGATATACTGGCAGGGTACCGGTATTTATCCCTCGTAGTGGATGGATGAGATGACTGTACATTCACATAAATCATCTTTTTTTACCCGAATTGTATTCAAGTTTGTTACATTATATAAGTTCGATGATTTAAATAATGTACTGTATTTCACTATAGCTTCATATGTCCTATTATAAATTTGTTGTTTCTTAAAACCTGATACATTTAGAATGTTGCTTAGCTGTCAAGGATCTTGGATCTTGGAATGTTAAGAATATCATCAAAATGCAACCATTTTCTTAGAAATATTATTTTTCTCTGTGAATAATTAACTTAAATATTATAACAAAACAAAGCCCAATGTTTATTTGAATTTCCGTGATGATATCATTCACTCTGTTGTTAGCAGAATGATGCAAATACATAAAATACCACCGAATTTGCAAAAATGCTTATTTTTTGCGGCATCAAATATTAAGAGAATGTGCTTTTGACCTACTGTCGTTGCAGACAATTTCTAGCCTTTTTGGTTTTCCGAAAGGAAAAACTATGGAGTCACTCTTACTGACTTTGCAATATTGTGAGGGGGCACCCCGGATTGCAAAGTCGGCAATGACTATAACGCGGATCGCAAAAGTCGGTAATTACTAAATGACGGTTAGATTCCGTCCAGCAGGTACCGCACCACAATTCAGAGTAGTGTACATCCGCTCGAAAGGTTAACCATTGTCAGAGAAATGGGGTAAAAGTACCTAATGTAAAGCTTGTTTAAGCATATTATCAGTTGCCATCATTGTTTGTTTTTCATGAAAGAGCATAATTTAAAGTACAGATGGTGTGAAAGTAGGGTAGGATCGAAGGTGATATAAACCATTTTAGAAAATCTTTGGTTAAATGTTGATATTACTCCGAGCGAGCAGATGGAAGGGTAGGGGTTCAGTATGCTAAACTTGCTCCTCTTCTAGCTTAAAATCTAAACGGACATGATATGTAAGTTTGCAAGTGCCATGATAGGCAAAGATATTAGCTATTATCATGTGGTGGGTAGGATATACCAGTTGAATGCTTTGGCAGGTCTTGAAAGTGACGAGTTTAGTGTGTAAGTCAATGGAAAAATTAATTGTGGTACGAGACCAACAGGGCAGCATACAGAAACTTTGTACTCAAATCCGAAGCCAAAGTGAATAAATCAGGTCACACCTCCGGAGTCTATGCATGCTACATTCTTCAATACCGACCTCATCACCTTTCGGGATACATTTCATACTGTAGTTTTTGTTTTTATTAAAGCAGTCAAGTTTATCCTTCGGAATATCCATTTCAGTGCTATAGTTTCACTCTTCAACATCTTAAAACCAAACAAATCCAGGATGATGATTGCAAACCACGCAAATTAGTCACTGCAATAGATCTCTTTAGGGACTTTCCCCGACGGAAGTTATTTCCGGAATGATCCAGGTTATCCCGATTCCAATGGCATATATGATATCTGAACATGCTATCAAAAGGGAATACCGCCCTGATATCGAACAAAGTAAAATATTATACCGCCATCAAACCTGGAGTTAAAACACGCTCGGTGATCGACCCGTCTCTCCTTCAGAAGACAACTAAGCATAATTGAACTTGCAGGCAAGTACATCGAAGCCCAGTATATTGTGTTATATGGGTATCAGGGAGTTTGAATTTGCCCCCTTAGTGCCGTCGTTGTGGAGATGTCGAAATTGTTCAGGAAGTTTTATCAGTCATACAGGGTAATAATTAATGCTCCATGTTTTGAACGCACTTTCAAATTCAACCCTATTGGAAATTTTCGTTTGTAGGTGGCAGCAGATATGCGGTTCCCGTGGTCGAAAATGGTAAAGGGATATTAAAATGGTGATGTATTTTCAACACAGTCAGCATCAGTCTTCATTGACAAAGTAGGATATTCATCTGTGCCTGATCGTCCGTCCGAGTCACTATTTTGGAAACCTTATTGCACCATTGGCATTGGCAGTATGGATCGTCTAATGCAGTTGGTTAGAGGACTTAAATTTCCGAAATCAACCTTCTCTATTTCTTATTACAGTAGTGGACAGTATGGAACTCATATTGGTGACATATTTCATAGTATGATATTTAATTGTTCAGATTTAAGGTTGATTACTTATGCGTGAATTCCTTTTTACCCCGCGTGAGAGTAACATTTTGTTGTTTGTTGCCTGGGGGGACTGGTGGGTGGGGGAGGAGAGGAGAGGTTGGGAATTAAGTGATGGGACCAGTCCCAAAAATCGGAACCGGATACCCGTCTCCACGATTCGGTCGGTCGGTCCCCCGGGTAACCGTTCATTACGTATTCCACCTAAAAACTAAATCCAGGCCTATCATATAACGTATGTCTTATGCTACTATATATAGGCTATGCTGGCCTTCATTCACGCATGGTAAGACTGTATACAACTGTTCGTTCATGTAAATTAACATGCGAACTGATTTATATGGCAAGGCTGCATATTATATACTAAAATGACTTCTTAAAATCAACACGTGCGATGTTGTTCCCCAACCATGCTTCTATTTGTAGATCTATGAAAAAGTTCCTTAACTTGCAAGTGTGCAACTCTACGCCTTTCAAGCCTAACAGTGCGATGCTTGCACGAATAACTTCAGAAAATGTGGTTTGAGTATAACAACACTTACAGTATATTTTGCAACCAAACTTTCTTTGAAGAATGTAACGGCAATACGATATCAGGCTTGCGTAAGGCCTATCCAACACATGTTCCTTCTTTTCATCTGTACTATTGCTAGCGCTCCAGGAGTTCGCAGCTATTTAGAGAAAATCCCGTGGAAAACTATGAAAAAACTCTATGGAAACCTTGCAGAACTGTAATATCAATCAACCTTCATTATTAAATGGTTGCGTTCATTGTATAATTACAAGCCAATCAGATATTGCTTGATTCTTTCAATTATGGAAAGATTCTGTTATTTTTGTTTTTGTGGGACCGTTCCACTAAATAAACGGAAAGGGAAAGGGGTGCGCAGGTGGTCAACTTATGAACTTCAGAGCCCCGTCTACCAATAAAAGTACAAAAACTGACCTACTAATGAATTTCAAGGTATTAAGAACTTTAAAGGACTACGAATGGTTTGGTAACAGTTCAATCATTATAGTTCTATAACTATTTGTTTATAGTGCACATTAGTACAGTGAATGCCACGGGAAATAATTACCTATTAATAAATTGGTTGACCCATACTGCGTAACAGTTAATCGTTCTTCGAACGAAATCGTAGTAGCTACACAGAAGTAACCATCATAGCGTTTTGAAGCACATGTAAGTAGGGAAAATGGAGAGCGATCATGTTGTATTTGTGCAAGTGTCAGAATACGTTCATACTAAGCGTGTGTTTAATATAAATTGGAGCATGCGAACTTTACTGCTATATTCATACGCGAGCAACATAAGAAGCCGCAAAACCACGTGACAAAAAATACAATTCCTACCATCGAAGCTAAGGGCTTCGATAAAAAAAAGGTTTTCACACCCAGGTTGTCTTTAGAAGAGATTATAATGAATCCTGAGTCGTATTATCAGTTGGTCGGGTTGCAGACGCCATTGTTGCGATACCGAGCACCCCCTCTCACCCCACCAGGTCGCCAGCCAGCCCCTACAAACTGTAGGTGACACTGTGATTTACAGGTGTAACCATGGTGTAATTAAAGTGTCGAAACATTATATTGGTATAAGTCATGGACTCGTTCGTGGTAGCACGCACGTTATACACGAGACAACAACCTATATAACAGCAACACATTATGGGTTAAAATGATGTATTTTTGTTTCGGAAGATCCAACTTATGGGAAATAGATTATAGTTCAAAGAGTCCCTGGCTTTTTGTTCTGCAGATACTATGTAATTCGTGTTTCCGTTGTTCTTGTTTTCGGCAAAGGAATACTTAGCGAATATTACCCTTTGTTTGAAGAAAGGTCTTTACCCAGGGAACTGCTGCCTGGATGGTCGTTCACAAACTCGTTGGCAAAATAGCAACGTCCCATAAAGTTGAATGGTGTTTAGGAAGCACCTCCGGATCCCAGGTACTTGTAAGGAAAGTTGCAATGAATTTAAGTTGCCACCTCAAATTTAGGGCCTACTTCGCTTTCTTCCGACCCCCAAAATGGAATGATCCATACACTACTGTCTAACACGTCGCCGTTTTCTTCTACACATATTTCCTCGAGAAGCTGCATGCAGCACCAACAATAACACACAACAGAAGCGAGTAAAGTACAACCCCGGGACGAACGCGACTTTTCTAACAAGATGATGTAAAAGCACGTGCTCTATATGGCAAGCCAAATGAGTAGTATATAGAATGTGGTTTTCAGTGGCATAGCGTTACGCTGTAGTACGATCAGCAATCAGGAAATACTGAATAAATGAGCGTGAAACGTTCTCAGATATACCCATGATGTAGATTGCAATATTTTCACCTATTAGCTAATGTTGGCTTGCGACAAAAAAAAGGTGCAATCATAAATCGGAACCCCAAGGGCACCTCCTTCTCTCCACCTCTCCTTCTCAGGCTCCCTCTCGATCTCCCTATCTCTGGTTGCGCACATGAGGCAGTATAAAGCCTAAATGAGAGTGTACAAAGTTTCAATGAGGAAACGATTTTTCATCTGCAAAATGATGAATTGAATGGAAGATTCTCATCCAAGTTGATTGAATATACCATATTTCTTGTATAGATATTTCCAATCATATCAAAAGACATATAGGAAACTAAAAATAACATTGGCACACACTCTCACAATTTAACAAACCGTAACAAACTGTTTACAATTTCACCAAGCCAGTCAAAATAATGTTGCAAGTGACAAAATGAGATTCAAGAAAAGAAATAAATAACTGATGATGCTACTCGATTATGAAAATTTATCACGATAGATTGCAAATCAGCAGTTTTCAAAAGCTTTGACGCAATCTTCATTACCTGAAATGAAACTTGAAACACAGTTCAGTCAAATTAATGAAGTGCCTTGTTATATGGAACTTTGATACTCAAGAAACAATCAATCAAATTTAAATGCTTAAAAGAGGAACTTAAAGGCACTTAACATGGGTTGATGGATGTTTTCAAGGTATAAAATTCTGTTTCATGCAAGATTCGTTTAGATAACCCCGTGGCAATTTTTGTTTCATTACTATAATCATTGATGTATGCCTGTACTCGATTGTATAGATGCATTAAGTTTGATTTTTGTTTTAAAATTATCTATCTTTTTCGTAAATTGAGAGATTTCAATATTCATTTCATCTCACGTTTCACTTCATAATGGCTTATTATGATTATACTCGAATTTGTTAATCCACCGCGTATATTACAACCTTTTTAAACACAAACAAACAAACAACTTAAATTGTTTTGAACCACGTCGATTAACCGTCCCCTTAACAGTGTATACAGGGTGAACTGCTTATATATATATATATATATATATATATATATATATATATATATATATATATATATATATATATATATATATATATATATATATATTAACAATTTAAGTTGTTTGTTTGTGTGTTTGTGTGTTTATAAAGGTTGTAATAGGCTATACGCGGTATATATAATTGAACGTAATAAGTTGGAAAATCCAGAACAGTGAAAAAACTTCCAGCTTCCACCTGGATTCGAACCCGGGCCTCCCGCTTTAAATGCGGACACCATAACCACTAGGCTATGGACGCTGATTGTATGTCCAGAGGTTCGCAACTGGTAAGGAAGGTCGTAATTTCACTGTAGGCGTTTGTCACCTGTATCGAACAATACTAGTTCTGTTTTTGGTGACATATTTTGCCTTACTCTATAGATCAAACATGATGCTAACCAACCCGAAATCATTTGTGATTCCTAAAGCCGGATCTCGAAAGAGATACTTTGAACAGATCAAAGAACAACTTTACCAATAAACAATTTTACGAAATTGGCAAAACTTCCAGAATTGATATAATTGTACATAAATTTGGTGGTTGGGTGCGTGACGGGTTGCCTATAGGAACCCGGTGGCTAGAGTGCTTGTTACAGTCAGTCAACGGGTAGGGTGTGAATGATTCTCTCTCATTAAAATGATTTCCGGTCAGGGCATAGACAGCCTTCCAACCCCAACCCCCCCCCCCCTAACCCATTAGTCTCTTTGCTCGCATTCCTTCTCAAGAGAAGAAAAAACGTAAGAAAAAGTGTTCGTCTTGTCTACAATATACCTCACTCCATTTGTATAGTTTTCTTTAGTTACCAAATTCTAATTTTTTAAAAATTTATCCAAATTCTGCAAGAGCTGTGCGCTGTCCAGCTCGGGCAGTTTACACACGTATTCACACACCACAGAACAATTCATTTTACGCCTAACGTCTTTCTATGAAAGAGGTGCAAAACCTATCATCATCGATAATGTTTGTATTATAGATATATTTGTGATGAACTTCCCCGAACAGCTAAGAAAAATCCTATTTTCGATGTACTTTCTCACATATGCCTTTTAGGAAGTCTAAAATGTAATGTAAATAAAATCTTATATAGCGCACTACGCGCGATTCATCTGTGCGCTTTACAAACAATCTAGAAAATACAATGACATAAAACATTAAATACAAAAAAAAAGGTAAATACATATCCAATTACAGATATATACAGGAATATGAGATCGAAAAACTATTAAATAGGGTAAATATGGTACAACCCAAGGTTTCATTAAGTTGCGACCGCGACTGATAGGGGGGGGGGGTATCCTGACATCTATTTAACCCTCCCAAAGGCTATATATGATTTCCGGGGGGGGGGGGGGACGAGCAAAATTGAACCCAACCTGTCGTTTTGTGAAATATGCGATTTTCATACATTTATTCGACGTAATATAATGACGACAACGTGGAGAATTTCTCTGACAAATTTCAAAATATGATAAACTCAGGAGATATATAGTACTATTCTAAAGATGTCACTTAGATAAATCATCCGATTCAATCATTGCCCATAATTAATGTTCCAGCGGTGACGACTTCAAATTAACACTACGATACTTTGTAATATGCGATCTTCGGTACATTAACCAAGTGTGTGGGCAGTGGAAATTAATTTTCATAAATATTGTTGTTATGGATTATAATTTTCGGAGGCTTCCCTAAATTTGCTTGAAATGAAGATAACGGTAAAAAGCAGATATATAAGAATATCTTTTATTTTTTGTTCTTTGCAAAATAAGATTTCTTCCAAGAGGCATCAGGCGGTGGTATATATCATGACAGATCTATCCCAACGTAACCAGCTCAGGAAAGATGGAAGTAGATATCTTCGTACGTAAGCAATATTTTTATATTTCCTTTTTTTGTTCACAGCAAAAAGTCCGATCTATATGCGTTTGCGCTGGGTAATCTCTATGTGTTAGATATTAAACCGTTTATGTCAATGCCCGACATAATATCACTGTTTTGGGGCAGCTTTGTTGGAATACCATATTTATTTGAAACGTTACAAGGGTTAACGAACAGTCAAATACCGGAAATGTATCCAGCTTTAAGGGAACAACCGGAAGTAGATCCTTCACTATTTCCCATTGTTCAAAGGCGCTGTCCTTTAACGATTTACTATAGCATGAAGCTGTTCTTGCACAAGTAGGCTACGGTTTGATTTGACTCACTATGTCCATGCGGTTATCTGTCAATTGTAGAACTGCGGGAAAGCGTGCTCAGCTATATACACAACTAGAAGGGAGGTCTTCACGACAATAGTACTATAGATCTTAGATAGAGAGAAAGTAAGATGCAATATTTGTGAGTTTTATCCTTTCTCTGGCATGATCCTTGATAGGTTTATAAATCTGAGGTTTACTTCCATTGATAAGAAGTCTTACAGTCAAAGTCGTGAGTACTCATTTTGTTTTATTTGTTTTCATTTTCATAAACAAATATTGTATGGCAAGTCGCTACGAGAGTTTACACATATCGACTTATTTACAAACATAACGTAGGTCTATATACCTGCCAAACTGTTAATTAAGTCAGTAGCTTGCTAAGGCTCGAACATAGCCTATACAATGTCAGCAAAGACTATTGCCTATATAGGTACGAAACTAACCAAATCATTTTCATTTTATCGGTATACCGCAGTCCCAGCTCCTTCATATTGTCAGGGGCGTATAGCCAGTATGTAGCACTGTAGGCCCGGGCCTACACTTTTTTGGCCAAGTTATCTTTCTTTTTTTTTTAAAACACCCATAATTCAAATCCATAAGCTTGCTGGACGAGTCTAGACAGGAAAAACTATTGAAATGAACGTAGCAAGAATCTGGCTAATTTAGGTGACCTATATTCTTCTGTCATCTAGGCTGTCATTTCTATCGCGTGCCGTTTCAATCAAAAGTCTACCCGCCGAAAAAGACTAGGATCCGATCTTGGCAGTTTTTTAAAATCTAGTTAAGACCCGTTTAGCAGATAATATTTCAGTTGAGAAACTTTCCACAGTCAAATAAGCCTATCGTTGATTAACAGACTTTATAGAGCTGCAACACTTTGTTGCCTGTTGTTACTGGCTTACTCTGTACATGTACCTTGCTAATTTTAAATACATTATGCAGTATTTAATTACGTACTATTTTAACTCGTTTGTTTTTTGGGTTTAAAGTGATATTGAATGAGGTGTCTCAAGTTACCAAGAGGCCAGGGAACCAGAATGAACACTCGGGAAGGGCCGTTTCCGGCCCTCTGGAGGGTTTGTAAAACCACAAATTTTCTTGTACGCTCCGCGCCAACCGATGGTCGCGCTCCGCTCAGATAGTCGTGCCTACAACTTTGAAAATCCTGGCTACACCCCTGATTGTTGACTGTTTTATCACATAAACATGGTGGTGTTGTGAAAGAGTAGACTGTGGCATTAGTTGCTATCGGTTTAATGATAAAACCGGCCACGCTGCTGGGGCATTGAAACATACGGTATATTTGGCGTCTCCGACGAAACTAGCGCCTCTTGCGATCAAGAGGAAATCGGCTTCTTATCTCCGGCGAATTGGATCTATTTGATCCATCGCGGTATCGGTTTCCTCGCCAGCAAGCGGATATAATACCCGTCCCTCTTAGTCAATGTTTAGTGCATACATATACAGTATCCTAAGGCCCATACATGACCATTTAACGGTGAACAGATAAACTACACATCCATGATCTGATACAAAACGCCTGGTCGTGCGTTAGGTTCAAAGAATCGTGTGAGCGCTCTATAACTACTACACTTACCGTATAGGACATTGCGTGTATTTCGTTCACAATGGGGCACTATTCTGTCATCAAATAATGATCACTCGTGTGCAAACTTCAAGACGAATATTACTGCCATGCACCCTCACAACATTCACTAGTATAACAGGTTATAATGTTAAATCGGTCCATCAGTTATTGCTGCTGGGTTGTGGGCCGAACTTGATAATGCGTGTTCAAGCTGTTAACTGCACGAATTGTCAAGCTGTTAGGTAGAAACAGAGAAACGAGCTACTGGTGATATGAGGCTATAGTTTGTATAATCTGAGAAAGAAAGAAAACTGTTAAGAACACTAACAAATTTAAAGCTGTTAAACACATACCGGCAACCAATTAACGAGAAACGCTTTAAATCCATGACTATTTTCAACTGATAAAATCTATATGTGGGTCGGGGGTGTGTAGAATGTAATATAACTGTAAATGTGGGTTGGGTTTATAGAATGAAAAGGTTTCATCCATTGTAGAAATCACGAGTATCACAAATGAATGAAATGTATATTGGTTTTATTACAACGCGTTTGTGCCTAAAGTTATCATTCTGAATAGCAACAGTCATTCTGAAAGGTAACAGCCAGTTGTTTTCAGATCACCTCCATGGATGGGCTGGAATATGGTGTCCTGTAGATTGCGATAAATTTACAACATACACTATAGTTGCGATATGCTGTCTGAACACCGGACACAAGGTTTAATACACTAAATTACACAATACAGATAATTCATATCATTCATACATGTTTTTTGTTTTTTAAATGGTTGATAATGATCACTGGTTGATATTAATATTAACAACACTTGTTTAACCATGTGAACCACTGAGAAATATCGAATTCGGCTCAGAGTCCAGTCCGCGTCCATTTCGAGACCAGCCGAGTTCAGCCCAAGTCCAGTCCGAATCCAGTCCGAGTCCATTCCGAATCCAGTCCGAGTCCAGTCCGAATCCAGTCCGAGTCCAGGCTAGAGTGTAAACGAGTCGGAACTCGAGTAGTCCAGCCCTGGTAGCCGATAAGCGGAAGCAGGACATCATAGTCGAAATGAAACAGAAAATACCCCTAATATCGAATTGTCAGTATAAACTGTCTCAATAACCTATAGTGGGCCTACACAAAGCATATGTAGAGATCAGTGGCGTAGCCAAGAAGGGCATGGGGGGGGGGGGCGACAGCCCCCCATGAAAGCTTGTTGCTCCCAGTCGCCCTCCCACTGGGATTTTGGGTGTCGAAAAAAATTACATGTGCGAAAATATATCATTGGTCTGAATGGTCTCGAATCTCCATAATGACCACTCATGATCGACCCTTCGACCGCGGACCGGCAGTAGGCTATAGTTGCTGAAAAACTGGACGTGACATAGCGCATAGGCCGGGTTTTCACTTCTGGGACGTACCCTGATGCTCTTAAAACCGCTAAAAATACAAATTTTCAAGAAAGGAGACAATACTATCGCTGAGAATCAGTCTATCATTGAGTCTATCTTTGATGTCAGTTTGACATATAGTTCGGTCATTCAGTATGTTACTTGGCTGGAAGCCCAGTCAATCTTTCCTTATTTTCCACGCGCAATTTGCAGATTTGTCGAAAAATGTCAATGCCGGTGTCAAACTCACAAAAGATATGTCATGATATTTCAAAGTAACTTACCAGACTGTTTTTTTTCTTTCTATTTCACTAAACTATTTGATGACCTTATCAAGACATGGGATCTCAAAATAAAGGATGGTGAGAAAACTTTAGAGCAGCTTACAAGCATGGGCGTCAATCCTGGGGGGTCAGGGGGACACGTCCCCCCACATTTCGATGGGTGGGGACACACTATCAAATGCCCCCCACCCCCGCACGCGAATTTTTTTCCCAAACAGGTTCTCAATTACGGAGTTTTCAGCCAATCAGATTGCTCGTGACGTCAGCATCAAACGCTTGATAGTTCGAAGACATACACTGAGTTACACACTGACACTTAATAAAGTCTTGTTACGCCGTTTCCCTGCAAACGCCCTAACTTGTCCTTTTAATGCTTGGACAACATGTTGACCTTACTTATGATACATACCGGTACGCTACATTCTATCGGTTTCGTGTTTACGCCATCCAAGATTCGTCAGCCGTTCTATTGAAATCGGAATTCGTTTCGTGGAATGGGTAGGCCTACACCAAAATCAACTTCACGACGCGAGTTCAGCCTTGAATGAATATACGCAAAACAGTTTAGTGTATAGTCAAGGCTTCATAATTGACGCACCCCCGTAATTGACGCACCTTCAATTATTACTAGCAACGATAGAGCAGGCCACCTAAACTTTTGCAGTCAAGCAGAATTACATATTTCATGAGTTTGAATCCATTTCAGCTATTTGATGACCAAATTGTGGAATTTTTAAGCTTTTAACACCCTTCCCCCCGGTTTTGTACGTTCAGTTTTTGGGCATTTGGAAATCTTGCACCCTAAAGATAACCAACATTTCCTCAATATCATGGACAACACTACTCTCTGGGACCTGATCTGTCTAAGCTTAGAGGCTCAAAGTATAGCAAACAGCATCTAAAGTCAATGGATGTATACTAAAGCCTTCACTACAGTTAGCTTATCGACGAATGTGTCAATTTAGGGGTATGAAAGAACTTGACACGGCAGACATTTTGTGGTCAAGTTCTGCTCAATTGTACGTTGCATATGCACAGAACAATAAATATATTGAGATCATTACATTTCTGAGGAACCACACATATGAAAAACACATACAGTTGAGTGATTTTGATTTTTCCTTGATAGAAATCGTTGATCAAATCCTTAAGTGCGTCAATTATGAGCCCACCATGCTACAATATGATACTTTTTAAGAAAAAGTCGCCCAGGAAAGAACCTGGGCACGAAAACCAAACTACTGAACGGCTGATCCGCTTCTAACCCCAGTCCCCTTGCATCGGGACTGTGACTGTGTGATCATCGTCAGGTGTGTATCACCATTCCCTGAAAAGAACAGATACTACACATGATCTTAGCCAAAAGGCCGAGAAGCGCAGTATGATGTATTTCCGTCACTGCACTGTGTACACAGTTATAATACACATAGGCCTATATCGAATGTGTTATGTACCCCTGTACGAAACTTTCACTGTGCGATGTTATCGATAAATGCCTTCACAGAAATCTTCGATCAAAGTAGATCATACAATACTAGTGTGCTCATTATGTCTAAACCAATTCCAAACACATCTACATATATTAACGAAAAGCTGCGGGTAATTTTGAACGGGTATATCTTCGTTGCAACGAATGGATGCAGACATTTTGATAACCTCGAAGTGAGGTTTTTTTTTGTTATGACGTAACTTTTCCGACCAATCATGAGCGACTATTTATACACAATTGAGAACCTGTTTGGGGAAAAAAAATTCGCCCCCGCACACATTTTAGTGTCGTGGCTCTATTTGGTTAGGGCTTACACATCTCAGGATTCATATCATCGAATACTAGAAGTTGAATTCTATGAAAAGTGGCCGAGATTTTTCACATCGGGTATGAACTGCAACTTTGTCTGTTTGTCGCGACGAGCGAAACTTGAGATTGAAACCACAAGCTGTGTGCGGATAACGGTGCGACCGGAAGCCTACAACTAGTTCAAGCAGTCATGGCATTTCATAGCTAGAGCCATATTTGTTGTTTAGTTGTAGATGGTGTTTCAAAGACGGTGCCCGTTCCCTAATATTTGGGAAATGAAATACGGAGCTTATTCCGTGGCAGCGGATCCCATGTTACCTAGTTGTTGAGTGATACCGGAGTTTACCCCACGGTGAGAACACTGGGTACACGGTGGTTACGTAGTATATGCTTCGACCAGAACTCACCCGATTATCAGATACAGATCCACCTAGCATTATGTTAATGCCTTCATCACTTTAGCCACCACTCACATGGGACCTATTCTAAGTCTGACAATCCATACGCATGTGTGAGGTCCTGCAAATATAATTAAAATGGTTTGTCTTGCCATCCTTGTTTCAAATTTCATAGAAATGTATTCTCGTAGACCTAGCAAAACATTTAAACTGACACAGTCCCATTGGTCATTGGTGGTCATTGGTCATTGGTGGTTTAACATGCTGGTGTATGACGACTTTTAGCCAAATTTGCGCTAAGCTCACTATACGAACTCGGATCTGGACTATGCCTAATAAGTTACTTATTTAAATTATTAATAATGGCGTATGAGGAAATGAACCATTTTGTGGTATGACTCCCAGGACAGAAAGTCGAGGAACTCACATGCAGTCGCGGCGGATAGCTTCCTTCGCCTATAGTATGTCCGGGGACATTTTGGAACATCGTTCCTATATAGGCCTATATCTGAAGCCCTGGGGTCATTCCTTGACCGACTTGGTGCAATATAATGTGCCCATTTCGAAGTAAATTAATTCACAGATTGTTAGTTGTCATGGTTTCGAACAAATGAGGGGTATTCTATCCTAAAACAAAATGGCAAAATGGGGGTGGGGTTTCCAGTTCGCCGCATCATTTGTCAACTTGCACTGGGTTCTATGTTCATGTAAATTTGAATCACTAATAACAGAAATAATCCACCAAGAATTAAGGCCTCATGAACTTTTGTAATTTTCTCCCGAAATCACGCAACTTGATGGCTGCTATCCAGCCTGGCAAGTGCCATCTCCAGCGATCTGGCAGGTATTGAAATCTGAAATTTTCTTGATACGCCGCGCGCCAACCTATGGTGGCGCTCCGCTTAGATAGTACTTGCGGCCGGAATACTCAAATCGATTACGTCCCCCCCCCCCCCACGTTACAAATCGGATTGACGCCCCTGCTTACAAGGCCTGGGAAGTGTCATTTCCGACGATCTACGAGGCCTTTTTAGCTAAAAATGTCGGTACGCTGCGCGCCAACCCTTGGTGGCGCTCCGCTTAGATAGTAACAAGACGCCCTCCCAGGAAATGGTCACCCCCCCAGCGTCCCCACTGAAAAATATCCTGGTTACGCCACTGGTAGAGATACAAACAGATATACAGTGTAATGTAAAGAAGATGAGGGCGAAGATGCATGTCTGGCAACAACAGAGTGAATGACATCATTATGGCACATCAGTTCCTTTTTATTCAAGTTAAGAAATTTGCGGAACAGTATCTATAGAGAAGTTGTCGTGTAGCAATGTTGAATACGTTTGTCTTACCGGTGATGGTGTGTCACACCAAAACAAAACGAGGCATCATGCATGCAGTATATATCGTGAAGTCTGAACATGAAAAGAAATTTCTAGAGAATAAAGTTACCAATCAGAAAACCGATAGTTCGTTTGCCATCGGATTCTGAGAAACCGGTAAGTTTGTTTATCCAGGCAAAGGGGCAAAGGGGGAAACACGAATAGGGACGATTGCTAAGAAACGAAAGTGTTCAGGCATATATATAGGTGGATATAGGCCTACAATGTGCATGGTCACTGACAGTTTCGGTTATTCAACCCACGCATGACGGATACGGATACCAATGTACTTTCATTGAAATAGTAGCCTCCTTCAATGCCCAAAATAGTTGTCAAAGTTGTTATGGTTGTTGTTATGATTGAATGATCGCAACAAAATTGGCGGGTAATAACCGACGGTTGAATAACGAGGATTATCTTACCGTAGTATCTAAAAAAAGGATTTTGACGTGATAGTACTATAGTGCCTCCCGAGTGTAGCCGGAAAGGACGTGTCGTTGGGAGAAACCTATATTCGATAGCATATGTATACTTGCCCCAATTTAAAAAAATTGTAAAATTGCCCCAATTTACTTACACACTAAATCGTCAAAGTATACTGTGGTCTTCTAAGTCATTCTAGAATTTCGCACTATAGCTAAACCTTACCAATCACTGGATAGCTGACAAGTTGGTCATTCAAGGCACTTTCAAGTTTCCGTATCCTGACCATGAAGATTTTACGATACGTGAGAGCCTGAAGTTTTTCGTCACTTGTATACAAAACCCCTGAACTCGGTAGTAAACAAAATTTCGCACGCTGCCCATGGAAGCGCAGATTTTGTTACATAACATATCACAAAGGAGGTCCTACTGATGCTTTTTAGCACTTTTCCTGAGGGAGAACACTCGTGTTGATTGATGCAGACTCTATATAGGAGGATGCCCCCATAACTGTTCTTGTCATTCCAATTGATATATATATATACATATATATATATATATATATATATATATATATATATATATATATATATATATATAAACCTAATTGCGGAATAAGGAGAAATATGTGGCCAAAAAATGTACGGTAGGGAGAAAGTGCCGTTAAGGGGAAAAAAACATTTCCCCCTAACGTTTTGAACGTCAGTTTTACCAATATAACGTGATCCGACACTCTAAAAAAGTATCAGGTTGTGAAGAGGAGTCGATGAACTGCATATTCATGAAATTTGAAAGATTTTCAAAGTCCCTAACAGGTACTTTTTTGCTTTGTTATAAAACAAGAAAAATATCAGCTATGAAAAAAAATGAACGGTAGGGGGAAACGCGGTTTTTTGGTGATATTTCTTGATTTTTATATATATATTTTCATTATCTCTTGACATGCAGTACATAATAACATGCTAAACATCTCCAATAGTCGGATCGATTGATTTTACCTGCCCTGAAACAGAAAACCCCCATATACCATTTTCGGCTGACCTATTTTCAACAGTCAAAACATGTATCTTGTGCACATGCGCAGTATGCACTTGAATCTTTGTGCACATGCGCAATATGCACTTTTACTTTTCGTGTACAGGATTGGAGGAAAGGTACCGTACATCATACATTATTTATATCATACAGCTGTATACAACAACTCTGGTCTTAGTGTTGTAGCGACGACGAAATGTTCGTTGTTGATGGATCGCTGGTAATTGAATTTGGCGATAGTGACAATGGGCCCGTAAGTTTAAATTTAAACGATTACTCGAAGATTATTTACTAAAACAAACTAAAAATCAAAACCACAGATGTTACGTTTGATTTCTTTAATCGCTCTGTGACACAATCGCCGATGTTCTCAGTTCTTACTGGATATTGGTCAGACAAACCATGTGGACTTAATGTGACTTCTGTAATGCATTTGTCGATCGAATTATTTTCCCCTGAACTCAGGACAAAGTTTTCATATGCCATCGGTCTTTGGAAATAAAAATGTCAGACATCAGTGTGACCGTGGGGTGAGCCATTTTAACAGGAATGAGTCAATGTACGTGTGGGTCATGTTTATATTATGTTGCACGCGCAAAAAATAATGACAAAAAGGATGTTGTATCATATTAGCAACAATAGTCTCTTAGTGCATATTTTTTTCGCAGAACCAGCTGGGTCTAACGTTATCTAATAGGTATAGGCCCAGTGTGTTGTGATCGCCCATTTCTTGAGCATAGGGTTAGGGATAGGATTACGTTCGAAGGATATGGTTTCTCTTTTGATCTGTTGTGTGACAATGTAGCGTGCTGGTTCCGTGGGTCAATCACCTAATTAGAATCATTTTCAGTGAAAAGTGCGGGATAAATCAAGAAAGGTTGACCTTGCAGAATATTCATCAAACTTTTGCAAATCCGAATTCTGCCAAAAAAGTGTGAAATAGGCCAGCATTAATGGAACTGTATTACCATATATGACAAACACATTGCAATGAACAGATGTGTTGATTCAATCACATACCTTTACTTGAATAGCATGGTACAGTGCAATAATTGCATAATTGAAAGGGTAATGTTTTCTTTGGTTGTCTTCATCAAATAACGAATTACTTCCATGTTTTGATGCATCTTTACATTTCTTGAGGGATGCAAAATTAGATATATGAAGGGATTTTGAAAAGATATATATTTGTCTACGTTCGAACCATTTGTCTCCTATGTGCTCTACTATCATTTTGTACGCGCTAATTTACTCAAGGTACTGATAAACTCAAATTTTCCCATACTATGCCAAGAATTCTGAATTGATTTAGTGACTATGTAAGGCTTATTGTAGGTAGTTCGGGAACGGAAAGCCGGGCCTTAGCTTTCACTGATAACATCTAATTTACTCAAAGTACTGATCAACTCAAAATGTACAGAACATACACTTCTAATAGCGAGTGATTTTAATCCCGCCGCACCACAGCGCAATCCAACAATGCGCGAGCCATGGGTGATATCATAATAACAATAACAAACTAGAATATGCTTCACAGCTATATAAGCAGAACAAACAATTAATTACAGACGGGTGTACGTTTCATTTGCCTGTAGGCCCAAGTTATGCACCTATCAATGGAATGATTGTACCCTAAACATGGAGAGTTAAATGTGGATCATTTGAATCCCATATGCCTCACTTTACCCATGGAGCTTTATAGCTCCATGCTTTACCTAAGATGTCAGTTATCAGCGTGACTGTGTTGTGAATCCCTGGATCAGGGGTGAGTCAGAGGGTCATGATTATATCAGTGTTGCATTTATAAGCAAGACTGATGGCAGTAGGAAGTGTAGTGTATTTGTGTTGAACTTTAGACCCCCATATATATGCAAATTAGAACTGATGTCACATCAAGCTTCCACTTTCAATTGTTGTCATCTAACTGACATGCACCCAGTAGCATATATGCTTGGTGGAGGCAGCTCAGTTCCACTACTTCAAGCAGCAGGAACAGCCGTTTAATATCTAACCATCCTGGACTTTGCCATGCATCAAGTTATTTGTTAATTCCTATGTAACTTTACCTGGTGTAGTTTGAAGATATGGTACAGTATCCAACACAAATACCACCAAATTACCAGCAGTTTTAAAACATTGCCATAATCGCGGAATGCAGTTACTCCGACATCCCGCAATAGGGGTTGTTGTCATACCGTAGAACCTGTGTACACAGTCTCATAGGCAATGGCTACACTTGTGTCAACGTTCGCCACAGCCATAAAGCAGGAGGTATTATACTGCAGTACGTACAGGGCTTAGCCATCGTTTAATTGAGGGTAGTGCAAGGCCCGATGAGGAGTACAGTCGAGAAATGAAGAATTATGAAAGGTGAGTTTGTATTAATTCAATATCCCTTCATATAAATGGCAAAATTTATGTGTGATTTGGAAAATAACTAATGGGAATGGGTTCATGGGTTCGCGTCATTAAAGATGCCAAAACAGCATGAATTGTAAAATTGATTTCGTTTTGCGCCACATTTTCCATAGTTATGTAACAGTCAGCCATGTTTATTGGTAGTGAGTAGTCTGTATTTTAAGCAAATTGTTAAAAGGATAGATTAAAGTAGCCCTGGGATAATCTGCAGTTAGTAAATTTATGTTTGATGTGTGTGTACAACATGTGTAGTGCAGTGCAGTGATTATTCTTGTTTTTTTACAGTTAATTGGGAGACTGAATCGTGTTGCACAGGTATTACATGTAAGACTGTGAGTACATTGTAGTTTGTTCACAATTACAGTAATGTTAATTTAATTTGGAAGTTTAGTCATATCACTTGTATTATTTAATAGTTGTAACTAAATTGTTTTGAAGTTAGTTTTCAAAGATATATCATGTTTGATGGTCTCTTTTATTTTACATCAAGGTCAAAGTTAAATTGGGTCAACTTAGGTCAAAGTCTGTAAACATGACATTCCATGAGTGAAAAGTTAGCTTCAAACTGTTTGGTAGCAATTAGTAAGAAGATAATCGCAGTCGTGTTTAATGCTAGTAATGATGTCAGTTTAGGTCAACAGATCATGGTTGGAAAACCTCTATAGTACAATACCTGAAGGTATGAATGTAACTTAGGGGAATCTATAGTATGCTGAATAGATGATCCCATTGTTTTCCATAGAGTCAAGGGTCACTTGAAGTCAATTAGAGGTTAGTTATAGGTGAGAACCTTTATAAGTCTCACTCTCATCACTGAAGAAGTGGGAATTTGTTTGAACTCCAGCTTTCTTTGTATTTGAATGTACATCAATCATTGCTGCAAGCCCATTTTACTAAATTACACATTCTGATCAGCAATACTAAATGTAGATGAATATAGTATCCACAGTTGCTTATCATATTGGCAAGAAATCACCAAATCAATTGACTTTCTGGCTTTGCAAATCTTTTTTTAATAGCATGGATGCAACTGAATAGTCAAGTGGTGGGCCATCTTTGGAACTGTTGGTGAACCATGGAAGTGGAAAATGCCAAAATTGTCAAAAGACCAAGATGAAAGTTATCATAGCAAAGGAGAAGCAAAGCTATGTAGACCTGTTTGCATTGATAATCAATTGGAAGAAAGGAGGAGCCCTGTATGACTATGTGATCAAGCAATTACAATGGACTCTACCAAACCAAGTAAGTACTGTAAAAAGCCCATCCCATCCACTAATCTATCAGATTTTATTAAAATATTAGAAACTAGGTCAAAGTCATCCAAGGTCATCAGAGCCGCAATGAAGGTATGTTTCCTGGAAGTGTTGAAACCTGGAGTTCTAGCTGTAAAAGTTGAGTGCAAGCTTAGTATCCCAAGAGAGGATGAGATAAATCCATATGGTCCAGAATGAGAGAAATGTAATAACCAGCGAATATGGGCAATTTTAGCTGGCAATTACACTAAAGGATGGTAACATTAGGAGAAGATAAAGCATAAGTACTAAAAATCAAACAATAGAATATGTTTGATCTCAAAAGTAAACCAGCAAAAGAAGTTGACCTATAGCAGATTACAAATGAACAAGAGAACCAATAATCCTGAATGTAACTGAGCTATTAAAATGTGTGTGTGAAAAAAGGTACGTTGTATGAAGTTTTAATTGCATACTTCCACTATGGCAATAACTTGCTCAGAGAGATGACTGTGTACAAGGGGTGATCTTCATTTAAGCCAATGAAGTTTGAGTTGGAGACACAGTATTAAACACTTAGTAAAATTCAGCCTGAACAGCTGGTGAATCCTTATCACAATTTATACACCTTTTTAAACATTTCAAGAAGTATATTCGCACAGCTGCCACCCTAACACACAACACAGTAAGTCAAAATACTAATAACTTGAAAAAGTAGTGGGTAGAGAGTACATTTCTCCTTCATTTTTCTAAACTAGGTCAAATCTCCTTCAATCGTCCTGATTTTCATATCATCTGTACTTTAACTTGTAAGTACTCATAAACATCCTAACTTACAAAATCGAAAATGATAGCTGGAAATTAGCCAAAAACAACAAGTTCGGTGGCTCATTTTAGGCATTTTTTTGGCGGATGTACATTACCTAATTGTAGTATGCTACCTTAAGCCTCGTGAAATTTTTCTTCTTCTCCTGAGGTAAACTAAACTACAAAGCATTAAAATATCTGTAATTATTTTTCTGTTTGATCCCCAATATCAACTTTTTAAGAGCTCAGTTGGGTCAAATTTGAGCTTGAAATGGATTTCTTCTCTAGCCTCGTTGCTGTGCTTTCAATCCATCTGTTTCTTACATTCTCTGGAAAAATTCCTTCTGTTGATTATTTTGTACTTCAAAAGTCCTTTATTATGCACAAACCTGTCTCCAGGTTTTGCGAGTCCTTTCTAAGGAGATGATAATCGGGCTGGGAGAGGGGGGTCCCAGACCTGGCATAGAGCAAAAGAAACACTAAATATAAATTTGATCTTATTTGGGATTTAAAGAGTATAAATTCTTCAAGGAGATAACTGAACTGCAGGATAAAAGTTTACAACTGGCAGAAAGCAATTGAGATTGTAAAGTAGGTGTTTTTAGGTGTTTATTGATTGAGATTTCATTATAGAGGGCGCCCTCTAAACACTGCCTTGTGTTAAATAAGGTTAAAACTAGCCTCACAATTGACTAGTCAAGGACTGCTATACCACATTTTCCTGTTACATTTACATTTAATGCATATTTGTTCAATTCTACACCTTTCCCATGGTCTGCAAATAAGTAAAAGGGGGTTGGTGTTTACCGAGAAGAAGCAAAGTACATCACCAACTAACACTAACAGCTGGATTAAGCCAGGCCATGCCCATGTCAGGGCACAATTTGGGAGAAGCCAGTATATATTTATGCATCTGAACCATGCAAATTGAGGTAGTTGTACTGTACCTTGCAGATTTTTTATATACTTGTGTCTCAATTAAGGACTCACAAGTCAGAATTTGTTCTATGAATACTGTAAACCAGCCAATTATATAGACCTATATTGATGATTCTGCCATACATTTTTGACAACTACTGTAAGTTACACATAAGTATAGCCCAACACAATGTATTTTAATACAGAGAAGTCAAAATGATACCCAGACTGACAATGACACATGGTAGGAGCACTATGCTGGCTATACCTGGGACTATAGCATCCCAATTGCTAGTAAACAGCAGAGATCTGTGTTATCCCGGGCTTACTTTCGTTCTAGTTCGTTGTTATAACATTACTTACCTTCAGGTGTAAATTATGGCAGAAATCATGCTCTTCAACAACAACACTGACACGGCAGGGCTGAATCTGAACTGTATCAACTCTGGAACAATGAAATTCCAAGTATAATTTGCTAATTTGTACTGCCCAAACATCATCTATAGTTGTTCAACTGTGTTACTTTTGAATTACCATTGGTAAGTAAATTTCATGAAACTTCCTTTCCATAGTCCTTCAACTATGGTAATGCAATCTTGAATTTAAGCCTACTGAAATATGTTGGAGACTTGGAGTAGCATCATCTTCACCATTCTTTAAAATAATGTCAAACATTACAAAATGCAAGTTGCTATGTGAGACAAAAGCTCAGCCAAAAGTGAGTTATATATATGATCTCAACCCTGAAAATCCATTTTTTTAGCTAAATAAGAATTTCCCCCCTCAAAATCACTCAAGCATGAAATCATGAAACATTTCACCTGAAATATCAACGGCTACAGTAGCCTGACCATGTTAGCCTATAATTTGCTTTTTTGGGGCTAAACTGAGAGAAATCACATTTCTCATAAGCGTACCACAAAATTTTATTCTTCTCCATTGACTAACACACTAAACTTGTCTTCCTTAGAGGGCCCCTAGAGCATAGAAGATATGCCCTTTATGGCATTCCTACCCATTTCCTCATAGCTGATGACTTGGCCTATCATGGCACTTGTTAATCCCATACCTTTAATGTCAAGATTTTGAGCTGCAAGGGGTGAAAGTTTAGAGCAGTGGTCCCGCTCCTTTGAAATGGCTATCCGGGCAAAATCTCACCATTTCTACTTCATTTTTCTAAGATAGGTCAAATCTCCTTCAATCGTCCTGATTTTCATATCATCTGTACTTTAACTTATATTCTTAAAACTGTCCTAGTAATAAAATCAGTGATGATACCTGGAAATAAGCCCAAAAATAATTTTCCTGAGGGTGGCCGATATACATTGCCTTATTGTGGTCTAAGTGGTCAGTCTGATCATTTCATGCAATGTCTTTATTGAACAGCTTTGCAACTGAACACAAATAAGTTCCAGACCTATAGTTGAAGTGAATATACTGCGCTTATAATATATCTTGGCGCTTTATACCCAATTAGGCAGTAACTTTGCTGATGTTCCAGTAATATACAGCACCTATACTGTACCTGAGAGTGACAGAGTGACAATGGTTTATTCCCATCGTCCCTCATCCCCATTTTACACTGCACATAACCAGTAAACAGTTTCCTACAGGAAATTTTACCACACTGTATTTCTCCTCAAGGGGTATTTGCATTTCCCCTTAAAGCAGTATTTTGCGTTGGGTCGCTTTTTTCCACCTTTTTAACATGTGCATCAATTTTTTTACATGTATCAATCATAAAACAGCAAACTAAGATACCATCCAAGTTTCACCCTGCCAAGAGCATTAATTAGCGAGTAATTAACGATTTATGGCGATAACGAGTAGAAGTGTCCTCAACAAAGTTTTCAATCTCCAAATCCACTACTTTGAATTCCACCAATCAGTAAATAGTATATTTATTCATGAGCATTTTGCGTTTGGTCGCCGTTTTCTACTCTTTTAACATGTCCATCAAGTTTTTTACATACATCAAATCACAAAACAGCAAACTAAGATATTAGCCAAGTTTTTCCCTGCCAACAACGTTAGTTGGCGAGCATTCCACATACAAAATTAATCGCATCCAGTTCCCCAAACCCACTAGTTTGAATTCAACCAATCAGAGATGCAGGTTTAGTTATGACCTGTAGCCAAATTGTTGCAAATTTTTCGACTTTTATGCCACCATTTGAAGTAAGATTTAAGTAGATAAGCTAATTATGTATGTCGTTATGGCATAGTGGAGTCAGTGAAGTTGAAAAAAATCATAGAAAAGGACGCAAAATGCTGCTTTAAAGTCATATGTCGTAGCGTCTACCTACTGCCAAGTAATGTACTTTAAAATCCTAGGCTGCCTCTAGAGGTAATCTTTTCTCATGAGCTTTCCTATTTATTCAATACTGCTGTGTACTGTAGAAAGTAAAATGCAAAGTAACAAAGTACAGTTTACTGTATAGAGTAAATGTAAGTTTATCACGTAGAGGAAGCTGGAAAAACTCTGTTGCGATGCATGGTCAGAAAGTTCCTGTTCGAGCTGGCTCTTGCAAGTTAATTAGAAATTTTTGGTGTAACAGACAATAGCAGTTTGGTGTGAAGAGGAAGCGTCTTCGATATTTCTCCAAAGATGGGCGTGAACTTATGCAAACCTCAAATATCACATTTTACCAATATTTTGGGTATTTCAAGGTCAAATTCGGTCACAATTAAAAGGTTTATTTTTGGTTTTTAATATAAAACTAGTAAGATATGTATAGTTATGATGCAAAGAATGGGCTAAAACATCTTTTATATTATATAGTTATTAATGCTCTGATGAGCAGCTTAAAGTGGCATATATGAGAGTAACATCAGCCCTACAGAAACATGCATACAAGGGGAGATAGCACTAGTAACATTGTATCTTCATTCAAGGAGACCATGTTAAACATCATTAGAATCTATTGAAATGTATTTATTAAAAGTGTTCTGTCTTTGACTCCCTCCCCCCAACACCCCCCTCCCCAAACACCCTCCCCTAGTGCATTATGCAGATTTGTATACAGTATATTACTGACTTTTACTGCAAAGAGACTGCATAGCACATGCATTCAAGGTATACTGAATTATTTGGTATGGTAATCTTCTGCTTCAAATTGTCTGTATGCATGCATAACCCATCCCCCCCCCCCCTTCCACTCACATCTTCTACCCAACCCTATATCAGAATAGAAAATGAATGTGTACCAGTGCATACATGCACAGTGTGTACTTTATATGTGTGTTCAGTACAGTGTTATTTTACACCAAGCACTAAATAAAAACACAGTCCCACTGTCCACAATCATGTGCAGTACACACTGTACATTTCATTTCATTTATTTGTTTCCACATTCAAAAGGTATTACACAATAATAGAACAAAATGTATGTGACAAGTGGAGGAGGTCTGAGAAAGCCGAGGCTCTTTAGAGGCAGACCCGCCGCCCCCCCCCCCCCCCCTAACAATATAAGAAAAGAAAAATAAATGAATTGTACACACAAATAAACTATGTTACATTTAAGATAACATGATACTATTTAAAGAATTATCATATTATATATACGTAATGACAAAAAAAGACAAAAAAAAACATACATGTAATGGTGATTCAATTCAATACTGTGCATATTTCAATGTCATATTAATATATTATATACTGGCAATGTAGTGTCTGCTTTTGCTATAATTCACTAAGTTAAAAGTCTTTTATAACTTAAAATGAAGTTGAACCAGTGTACATATGTAGTACATATAGTACACACTATACATATAGTACACACTATACATGTACAGTGTGTACTATGTATACATGTTCAGTACAGTGTTATTTTACACCAAGCACAATAAATGCATAGTCCTACTGTTTGCATGCAATCATGTACAGTACATACTGTACATGTATGTACTGGTCATTCAATTCAATACTGTGCATATTTCAATGTCATATTAATATATTACTTGCAATGTAGTGTCTGCTTCTGCTATAATTCACTAAATTAAAAGACTTATAGTATAAACTGAATGTTTAAGCAGTTTAACCTGTTATATTTAAATATATATATTTAAATTAGTTTAACCTGTACTTAACATGTACCTGTACACACATATAGAACACACTGTACATGTATATGCACTGGTTCACATTCATTTTCTATTCTGATATAGGGTCGGTTAGAGGATGTGGGTGGGAGGGGGGTGTATAAACTGAATGTTTAAGCAGTTTAACCTGTTATATTTTAATATATTTAAATTAGTTTAACCTGTACTAAACATGTACACACATATAGAACACACTGTACATGTATATATGCACTGGTTCACATTCATTTTCTATTCTGATATAGGGTCGGGTAGAGGATGTGGGTGGGAGGGGGGTGAGTTACATGTAAACAGACAATTTGAAGTGCAGATTACAACCATATATAATTCAATACCTTGAGTGCATGTGTTATGCAGTCTCTTTGCAGTAAAAGTCAGTCACATACTGTATGCATATAAGAAGGGTAATTCTCAGGGCTTAATGCCTGATTATTGCTTTAATTCTTTTTAAAGGCATTGATCGAGACTCGCCCCAAACTGCGTGCAGCCATCTGAGAAAGTTAACTTTCCGTTGCTTGCAAGTGACGTTTTGTTCGTGTCGCTGCAAAATGCAGACAGTACAGTACTTTCTGATACGTTATTATCTTTAGCTGGACCTGAGATGTCCATCGCTGTATTGCATGTACACTGTGCTTTGGTTATTGACCGCAGCTGTATGCACTGACTGTACACTTGTGTCTAATTACCAATGGTAGCAAGCTGTGTGTGTGTATTTTCTGTGATCGATGGTGGTGTCTAACACTTCTGTTATACCTCATTCGATACTAGGTCAGCTAACCGGCATTAGACGTTTTCTTGTGCGCGAGTCTTCACACCCTTTAAATTCCTGGCAAAAAATGCTGGCAACATATAGTAATAATGTGCTGCAGTGGTGGATCCAGGGTTTATGAAAGAGGGGGATCATTTTAGGACATCACATGAGAGCACTGACAGCTTGTCTACATTGAAGGGGGGAGGGGGATTTCTGGGGTTTATCTCACAGAAAATTGTAAAAGAGGAGCCCTTCTACCCCACCCACCAAAAAAATCCAATGTACAATAATTTACAATTATGCACACACAGAATTAGGGGACTCAATCAGCCTGGTTGGGCATCCCCTGGATCTGCGCCTGGTGTGTGTACCTGTGTATGTATATGAAACATTTACCAATTTGTAATTCACTTAGAGAATCATCCTGCTCTCTTTCCATATAAATGAATCATATGTGGGCCACATGACCATTATTGGCTGCTGCCTGGATGGGCCCTGGTACAGCAAAAAATTGGTGTATTTTTAGATACCCTTTATCTAACAGGTATATACTGCAAAAAAGAGATTATCCTTGTCTTTTTTCAATTTTGGATCCCGTATTTGAAGGAACCTAGACAACAAACATGCACAGAGTGTGAAAGGTAGCACACATAACCTTGAATCCTGGTCATAAACCAACATAACATGCCCATCCAACCCTTTGTCTCTTTTCACATGCATATTCAGGGTTCCCAGTTCAGTGGAGTATAGCATCGATGGGTCAAAGTAAACACGGTCAAAGTGCAGTGCAATACAATAAACTAGGCTCATACTGTATCACTCATACTGTATCACTGCAAGATGCCAGTCATTATCATAATGTCACAAATCAATTTGTATCACATGATCACTGCTTTTTGCAAATTCTCACTTTGTAACAAGAAAATGACAAGTTAAGACCAAATTTTACAGTTGTTCCCGCATTAAGATTACTTCATTTTTCGAATTTGTGAACAGGAGAGCATAAAGGGTTATGTGTGAATTTGGGGAAGAAGATGTTATATCCATTCAAGGTTACGAAGTAGGAAGAAATTCCTTCCACACATTTTTTAGTTGCCCTATGGTTTACATTTCTTTAAATTTAATCTATTTGTATGTTGATTAGTGGCAATGGAACTAAGCCCTAAAATCTCTGATACGCTTTATCTCCCATCATGCAAGGTGAAGTCATCTGCCCCAAAGCAAACAAGATTATTTCATTTATGTAGAACAAGAATCCAGAGTTGATTGTTGAGGTGTTCACCTTCACAAAAATACCATTAATATCGACACCTCTGGTTGACTGATGGTAGCCGATTTATATATTTTCCCTCATCTCACTTACTGTACATCCACATCACATCTCACATACTAAATGACTCACTTAAGCATTATTTTATACTAGTAGTTGGAAGAAAATCACCCTGGGACGTTGTCACCCATATCGAAGATAGGGAATAAAATTAAAATTTTCATAATTGGACAGATCTCAAATATCAATTTTGATTTGAAATCTTGTAGAGCTCCTAAAATGTCATTAAATGGTGCAATTTTCCTGTTCATGAATTTGATAGTAAAAACTTCATTATTTCTTAACAGTTGCAATATTGTTTAAAATATTGTCACAAGGTGACCAGCATACCCACTGTCCGGAAAATTATGATGTTAGTACAGTAGATGTTGACAATTTCTGTGAGAGGTTGTCTTTATTTTGTCATCCTCTGTCATGTTGCAGAGTTGTGGTTAATTAATTTTGTATCAAAGCAGGATATCTGGCAAAATGAGAACTGGTTGGCAATGTCCCACTCTTTCACACTCCAAATATGCAAAAAGTTAAAAGATTGTGGACAATACATGCTGTATACAAAATGTGAATAGTGAATATAATGTTTAATTTAATAGAAATTGGTTCAATGTGTGTGAGACCATTTTCCATTCAAATTTTCAAAAGTAAACCAATTCTAGACCCAGTTTTAAAATCACAGAGAAGAAAAGAAAAATATTCCCTGAATATTCAAGCTTTGTCTTCCAGCTACTAAGATTTACTTAGACTGGACAAGTATTATAAGGTGTACTGTACGTGTATGAGTCAAGAGGATTGTGCATCGTTAAAAGGACCTTATTCCCCAACCCCCCCCCCCCTCCCCTTCAATCAAATCCTTTTTGTAACAACTACAAAACTTGCCAGAGGTTCTAACACTCTCAAAAGGATTTACAAAATGAAAAAAAAAGACACATCCTCCATGAAGCTCATTAAAAGAAACTTCTGTATTGGCACAAAATTATAAAATGCTGTAATTGCTAGAAGCTTCAGAAAGTACTTCCTTGAGGCCTTTTATTTCCAAATTGTTCTCATCTAAATGAACACAATGACTGAATGTCCCAGTAAACTTCCTCTAAGGTGGTTATAAAACAGTTTAAGGAATTTGGATTATAACCACTGCTTTCATGACCATATTTCCTGACCTAATTGTCTTCTTTCATCCAAGTTTCAAATTTATGAAAACCCAGTATAAATACATGAATGTACATATTTATAAAACGGAATATGAAAACCAGTTAAGAGTAATAAAAATTAGAAAAGTCCCCAGAATCCTAGATTCAAGTACTACAGCTCAATACTGGTACTTTGTCTTGTACATGGCCAATGTCTACATAGCTGGGTTCTATAGGCTACATAGCTAAGTAGTTGCATGTAACTGGTGAGTTTTCAGCTCTAGCACCTAACACTGCAGGAGTATGCTGCCCATAAATGTTTCAAGGTTAATGGCCTTGTGATGTGATTTTATAGTTACTGTGACTTCCAGAAGCACACATAGCTCAATGCCATTATGAGTGATGAGTGTGTAGCATTGTGTGTGTACACAGCTATTACAGATTTTGGGCTGATTCTTACTCATTGAGAAAATAAAATATGGTAGTTTTCTGCTCACACAAAGTACAAAACACTGAAGATCACGTTTTAATAAATTTGAATAACACAATGGCTGCTTAGTCAAAAGTTGTGATATCTCTTGTAACTGAAATGCCCCTCCTTACATACGAAGTATAACCTATCATTTCCAGTAGGTTTCAACTGGTTAAATCATGAGCTCACCTAGGTCAATGAGGGGATGGGCATTTTGGGGGTCTACTGGCAGGGGTACCCCACTAATAGAAATTACTGGAAATGCCCATCACTTACAGAGTCTTGCCAATCAGTTTCAAGTAGTTTTCAACTGGTTACCTCATGAGCTGACCTGGGTCTAGAAGGGATGGGCATTTTGAGGGTCTACTGGCAGGGGTACCCCACCAATATAAATTACTGGAAATGCCCATCCCTTGCATATGAAGTGATACCTATCATTTTCCAGTAGGTTTCAACTGGTTACCTCATGAGCTGACCTAGGTCAATGAGGGGATGGGCATTTTGTGGGTTTACTGGCAGGGGGACCCCCCCCCAATATAAATTAAGTGGAAATGCCCATCCCTAACATATGAGTGATACCTATCATTTTCCAGTAAGTTTTCAACTTGTTACATCATGAGCTCATCTAGGTCAATGGGGGATGGGCATTTTTGGGGTCTACTGGCAGGAGTAAGCCACCAATAAAAACTACTGGCAATGCCCATCCCTTGTATCTGAAGTCCTAACCAACATTTCCAGTAGGTTTCAAGTGGTTACCTCATGAGCTGACCTAGGTCAGCTGTGAGGGGTCAATTATTGATCACTGGCAGGTGTACCCCACCTCCAATAATTACTGGCAATGGCCATTTGTTGCTCTTGGGGCCATACCTGACACATTGTACTTACTTTGATGTGGTTACCACGAAAGCTGATCTAGATTAGCTAATAGGTGACCTTAAACTTGCTCTCCCAGCCACACCCAAAATAGCCGGTTTGCCAGTCGTCTGGTTTCATATACAGGAATGCACTGTGAACAATTTGATGTACCAGGCAATTGGTTACCTTCCCAGCTAACCAAACCCTCTGGGCTCCCGCTCTTCTATGAGAGTATCAACCTAGCTAGTGCACGAGAAGCGTGCGAACGTTTCTCTGGTCTAGCCATCAACTATGCATTCAAATTGCACAAAATCTAACACAGCATAAATGCTCAATATGCTAGTTCTGTCAAAAAATTACACATGTGCCACGGATGCAAGCGTATGGCCACTGAAAAAGATGCTGTAAACGTTCACGAAGGGGGCAAATTTTTGAGGTGATATTAGTTAAGTTATATACAACTCATCCCTACCAAATGTAACTTTTTAAACTTTTGATTGACTTGTGATTGATTTTCAGGGGCATGTGCAGGAATTTCCATGGGGGGGGTCCAAAATGTTATGAAATGTAATGATTGCCCTACTGGGGGGTCTTAGTGGAAATTTCCGTGGAGGGGGATTGTCCGGGGGAAAATTGTCATGGGTGGGAATTGTCTGGAGTGGGAATTGTCCAAGGGGCAATTGTCGGGCTTTGCAATTGTCCGGGTGGGAATTGTCCGGGTGGGAATCGTCCGGGTGGGAATCGTCCAGGGGGCAGTTGTTTGGGAACCGTCTTACTAACTATTGGATTTTTAGAGGAACCCATTTCCCATGATTGCGTCCATCAAACGAATGGAAATACTGGAACCTACCAACTGAAACGGAAAACTTGCATTGCTTCCATTTCTGTTTTTTGTAATCATGTTTTTTTACACAAATCAAAATTAACTAACAAAACAAAAGTATGAAGCTAATAAAAAACAGTTAAAATTAGAAACCTTCAACCCAGCTATTGAGACAGTTGCGGTGTTTATAAACAGAGCACATTGACTGCACATGAGGTACACACTCTCGTGTACACCTACACATATATGTACAGTAGGTATTTACGCAGTCTGGGAGTTTCTAGCAACACAGTTATATGTGAGAATAATGCATGGATGGCATGAGTTTCGATTGGCTAGTTTTTAGCTCATACTAGTTTGAGCTATAGCCATGTTGCAGCTCTATCCTATGTGACTATTGATCCACCTGTAAAAAAATACATATATGTTGCTTAGTCCTTGGTGGATAAACGAAGAAACTTGTACAATGATTGTCAAGTAAGGTAGCATCAGTGGTATTCAAGAAAGTTGAGGTCACAGGTCAGTTAGGGGTCGAGAATTATCAGGGGTTTTGTCAACACACAAAATATGCTTCCCTTCTCACGTTAAAAATGGTTGATGGTGACGGTTGGTCAAAATTATCATAGGTTAATGGCCTATTTAGCATGTTCAGAAATTTTCATTTGGACAGGATCTATTTGGGGGTACCTTTACATTTGTCACCATAAGTTAATGCATTTAGAACTTTTTCAGGTGTAGGTTTATATAATGGACCTATCAATTGTATGATGCACCCTCGGACCCACGGGATAGGTGCCTCAATATTTAAAATTAAGCTGGACATTTGACACATCCTTGCATAGTAAATTTGATACATTGATGCATGTCGTTGACCCACATCAAATTTACATTAATTGACTGACCATTTGCTGCCCGTGAAAGATTCTTTGTGGCACATTGATGCACCTTGACACACTTATTGTAGTTGTAATGGTGCACCAAATGTCCACTTTGATGGACGCCTTAGTCACATAAATCTTTGGACATGATGCACATTTAATGCACCACTCCAGGGGTGAGGAGGATGTCACTGAGTCCCTCTTACAACTGATAGGTACATAGTCATAGTACAGCCATATACCACAGCCTGTGTCAAATACACATTAGTGTGCATGAGAGGGAATCAGTTAAGTTGATTGATTATTCCTCTCACTGTTTACATGTGATTGTAATCTGAATATAAGAACAAGGCCATGGTGTTTGCCAATTCATGGTCTGCCTGGTAATCATATCACATTACATGCCTTTAATACTAGTTGAGTTGAAACTGATCAGAACTGAGCCTTCAATTGGTAAGTGGGTCATTATTGCCGGTCCACAGCACAAACCACAGTATTCAGTTACATTTTGTTGACCTGATCTGAGTTCATTTCCTTTTCAGTAATGGGATCTTATAGAGAGGAGCATAAACATTGCAGTGAAAATGTTTACTAAAAATAAGTTTCCAATCAAAATGAAAGTTAAAAATTTAAGAAAAACTGTTGAAAGTATTTAAGTACATTTTACCACTTTAAGATTGTTAAAGCTTTTTTCCACAAATATCTCTTTTTGCAGACTCGGTTAGAGTATTAATTTGCTGTATATTGTTGTGCATTGTCTGAAAGTTTACGCCCCCCCCCCCACCACCCACCTTTCTACATTGACCTTGCAAATGCAATCTCCTCTAAATAAATATCACATTACTTAGTATTAGTTTATGCACCATTGGTGCTCTTGCTTTTATTTATCATGGATGTCTTAACAATATTTTAAAGAAACACCAAAGTTCTGCTTCATATCCCTTATCCTATGATGAAAATACATGTAAGTTTCATTTTAGTTAATAATTATTTTGGCCTCTGAATAATTTTTTTAATTGTGACCAAATGAAAATTGAAGAATAATTATAGTCAAGTGGGGTAAGAAAAAACAATTTACCTAAAGTTTGCTCTAAAAATTGATGAGTAAGAGGTATTGTTTCGGTTCCAATGTTCAAGTGTGTAGAGTGGGATTCTCTTAAAGAGAATCTAACAAAAATAACTATTTTGTAAATGGAAAGTGTCGTTTTTTGCGAAAAATGTTTTTTTTTTACCCCCAAAATTTGCTTAATTCGGGGTAAAAAAAAACAGTACCGGGGTAAAAAAAAACAATGCTAGAAAACAGCTATTTTCTTCATGAATGTATCTTAAAATCATGTTTGCATATAATTACATCTAAGTATGAGCTATTACCTTTACATGAAAAAGGAAAAAAAAATGTGAAATTGTCTTAATTCGTAATTATGGATGGCTCGTGTCATATGTCATGCTAAGCCATATTCATACTGTACAGTGTGTATATGATGCTACACAAATGTGGTGTAATATAGTAGAAACATTAGAGTTGAGCCAATTTCAGTTACTTCTGCCCAATTATTTAACATTTTTGACACATGACAGACATGAAAACTATTTGCCTAACCTCTAAAATCAACATTATGGAAAAATTTATCCATTCGGGCAAAATAGGGAGTACATTGGAGCCGGAAAGTACTTGTTTTTTTTTACCCCATTCGCATCATTTTTTGGGGGTAAAAAAAAACAAGGCCCCCCCCCATGAAGCGTGAATGAAGTTGGAGTAATTCTACCATGGGGGAGTGTAGTATCACTAACTGCTATGCTGTAACTGCTGGAATAATCTCCACATCATAGAAGCTGGGTATGCAGGAGAAAGTTTCGGATATGTGGTACAAACTTCAAATTTTGCTCGTTTAGCATTCGCTTGATTCGATGAAAAGCGCTGATTGGCAGCGAAGTGACATAGGGTTCCAGAAATTATATAATAATAAACTAGACATATAGGACTATCACCCAAAATAAATTGGAACTTTGGCTAAATATTCCCCTTCTATAAAAAGGGGTTGTTTTTTTTTTACCCCAACTGACTATAAGTGTTTTTACTGATAGAAACAAAATCTTGTGCATATTATTAATGGTGTATTTACGCATGTGCAGTTGACAAACTGTTCATCCTACTCCAGCATTACTGATACAAATGTCAAGATGTCCGACAAGCTTAAAGTTACTAAGGTAGTATCAATCTATGAGCAAGGTCATACAGATGACATTGCTATCAACCAATGACAGGGTTTTCGTCTGTTTCAAAAGGTTTTGAAAGATTTATGTGTAATAGCGTAATGGTTTCCTCAACAAACATTGCATTTCATCTAATATTAAGTAAGGTCTTCACCAAGGTCTTTCTACTGAACTGACACTGACATTGATGTAATCAACAAACTCATTCATGTTACTATTAACAATCATTCTCTGACGCAGTGTTCTAAGACTGCTTCAAAGTCTTTGATACCATTGACCACTATATAATTTTTACAAAACTATACATATGGTTTCCCTGGAAATTTGTAAGGCTGGATCAGAAGCTAGATTCAAACAACAGAACACACATTATGAGTTTCCAAAAATTACAATACTGATCTGTTAGATATCAGTCTATCCTTGAGCCTCTGCTTTTCATAATTTATGTTAATGATCAAAAAATTATTTCTGAGAATATCCATGTTAGTTCTTTATCATTTCAGTGGTAGTGATCCTCATTCTCTAGAGATCTTTGTCAGCAGAGGACTAAGTCCTTTTTGGAATAGCTCAAAAAAAGTTAACCCTTAGTAAGACTAATGACATGGCTTTTTGTACACATGTTTACATGTTTTAAGTATTTAAATTGACAGTCAAAGCTTCAATCCAGTTAACAGTGTAAACTTTTTGAGGTCTATATTGGTTCAGACTTGGCGTGGCATTTAGGGGGAGTCAATTGTTGAGGGGCACAAAAAGTTGAAAGTTTATGTGATGTCTATGCATTTTAATGTTGAATGGGTAAAATAAGCATAAATGCCTTACAATTGCCTTTTCTTAAACAGGGAATCTGATTTCGTGAGTCATCGAAGCTCATTGAAGGTTAAATTTGTATTGTAAATTATTGTTTTATTCCAGATGGAGAAGAAAGTAGTGACAGCCAGAAGGATGTCCATGACAATCCCCAGGCATGGGTACATGAAGCAATGCTGGAAGTTGGGAAAGGTGTGTTCATATTAATAATTAACTACAAACTAAGATGCTATGATGACAAAGATTCAGTGCCTTTCATAATGCATTTTTGGTTCCTTGCTAAAAGCAACCTATGTATTCAGATTGGCATGTGTGTGTGCGTTTGTTTTTCTATCTGACCGAGGACTTGAACAAAAGCATTCCAAGTCCTCGGTTGTGCTTTCTAAAGAATCACCATATCCTTGGAAGAATTCTATTGTATGGGGTATTGATAAGTTTAGGATACGTGAATTTGAACAACGGAAAATACAATGGGGTC
Source organism: Apostichopus japonicus (assembly GCF_037975245.1). Classification (NCBI taxonomy): domain Eukaryota; kingdom Metazoa; phylum Echinodermata; class Holothuroidea; order Aspidochirotida; family Stichopodidae; genus Apostichopus; species Apostichopus japonicus. Next base: position 7,716,877 of record NC_092582.1, on the reverse strand, counting down.
CTCGGTCGGAATGTATTACAAACGTGTGTGTGTGACGCTTGAGCTTGTATGCACGATAACTCAACAAGGGTATGACCGATCATTACCATACTTAGTGGGTGGGTGACCCATAGTAAGTAGATGGACTCTATTGATTTTGGTGCTCATTTCATGAATATTAATGATGTCACAGGGTCAAATGTGAAAAACTCCAAATTGCAATAACTTGGCTTCTATTAGTCGGAACTTCGTCAAAGTTGGTATGATGATATTGGTAGATAGTCTTTAGACAATGATGTGTGTTGCAGGAATGATGCATATTTATGAGGGGGAGGGCTTAGCAATATGTTGGTATGAAAAGTTTGTATGCACGATAACTCAACAAGGGGATGACCGATCATTACCATACTTAGTGGGTGGCCCATAGTGAGTAGATTAACCCTATTGATTTGGTGCTCATATCATGAATATTAATGAGGTAATGGGGTCAAATGTTAAAAACTCCAAATTGCAATAACTTGGCTACTATTAGTCGGAATTTCGTCAAACTTGGTATGATGATATTGGTAGATAGTCTTTACACACTGATGTGTGTTGCCAGTGATATCATGCATATTTATGAGGGGGCGGGCTTAGCAATTTTTCGGTTTGAAAAGTTTGTCCAGATATCTCAACAAGGAGATGACCGATCATTACCATACTTAGTTGGTGGGTGGATCATAGTGAGTAGGATAACCCTATTGATTTTGCTGCTCATTTCATGAATATTAATGAGGTAATGGGGTCAAATGTGAAAAACTCCAAATTGCAATAACTTGGCTACTATTGGTTGGAATTTCGTCAAACTTGGTATGATGATATTGGCAGATAGCCTATACACATGTTGTAAGTTGCAATTGATATGATACAAATTTATGAGAGGGCAGGGCTTAGAATTACTTTGGTAACAAAGCTCTGTGTGCATGAATTGCTGTTGTTGTCATAGCTAGGGCTTTCTTAGAAATTTCCCTATGAATGGAACTAATGAACAGCAGCAAGGAACCATGAAATGTTTTCATTCTGGTTATTCCTGCTTAGCATAGCTCCAATATATGGCTAGAAATGTATGCATGCTCATGACCTCGTTATAATATTGTTTATGAAAGTTACCAAGACTCTTTCATGGCCGGCTGAAATGACGTGATATCATGAACATTTCCATCAAACGTTGTTTTCAGCAACTGCTGACTCTCTCTATCATCCAGATCTATGATTTTAATTCCACTTTGTTATGTTGAAAGTGTTAATCTTTGCAGATATGTTTCCCATAAATTTAGCCTTAACATCAGGGGTAGTCCGTAGAAATAAAGTGTTATTTCCAAAGAAGCTTTTTAATGTAGTGAGTAAGAAAATGGTAAACATATTGTATAGGTGTGAAGTATAAGGTGACATCATCAATTAACTTAAATGTAGTTCATACTATATCAGTTCTAGAAATAAATATTGTTTTTTATGTTCCTCCTGGGTCTGGCAATGTTCTGTGTTAGTCATAAGGGGGTTTGGATAATGCCAGAGTTGTTGAAAATATTGATTGCTAGTCATCATTACAGTCAATAGGCTATTTATGTCCAGTTTCTTTACCCAATTTTATATACTGGCACACATTAAATGTAGAGAGTAATGAAGTACTGATACCATTGCCTCATTACTCTCTACATTTAAAGTGTGCTTACAGTCAAGTGTTCTTTTCCTCTTTTCCTGTAAAGGTTCGCAAATATTACAAGTGGAGTGGAAGGGACACATCCGCAGTCTAACAACACTTTAAAAAATTTTACAAGAGAAAGGCAAATATGAAATTGCCAGGTAAGATTATACTGCAACTCAGGGAACTTTTCCAATTGTTACTTATCTGCTAACATCAGATTTACAGTAGCCAACGTGCAACGTTCTTCGCATCGCAGCTGAACAGCGCAATGTACAGAACAAAGAGTCTGCTGTTCAAAGTTATCTTGTGTTACATAAAGATCACAAAACAGACATGATGGCTTAACGATATATTAAAAAGATCTAATTTATAAGAAATTTCACCAGAAATTAGGGAAGAAATTAATCTGTACTCAAACACAGTTTTTGTTTTGACTACTGTAGCAACTGCAGCGTGGGTTATGTCGCAATCTGCATTTGCTCAGATGACGTCACGTTTGCATCTTTTTAAAGTATATTTGAAATATCCATCCTAAATGATTAAAAATTGTTTCTCTATCAAAACGTAATATTAGCATTCTCATACTTTGAGAACACATTTACAAAATTATTTATCGTTTTTTAAGCTCACTTTCAAGGGCTACCAGACAAATCTTTTGAATTGTTTGTTTTGTATATAATAACACCAAATCTTTCACATCAAACTATGTCCTTTCATCAGTTTTAACAAATGTGCAGTAATCTAACTAGATGCATTTACTATTTTTGTTGCATTTTCAGGTCAGAAAGAAGTACTGGCTTTCCTTGAAAGTCACCCAGATTTAAAGTACGATTGGAAAGCATTCCATAACAAAGAAATGAATAAAGTTCGAAAAGCCCAACTGAGGGCCAGAGACAGGGAAGAGGAATGGCATAAAAAGTAAAGTGGCCAAATAAAGAGGTGTATACAGTAAAATATAAGTAATGATGTTTTGATGGTACCAGCTACTGCACACAAATAAAGAGGTGTATGCAGTAAAATATAAGTAATGATGTTTTGATGGTACCAGTTACTGCACACAAATAAAGGGGTGGATACAGTAAAATATAAGTAATGATGTTTTGATGGTACCAGTTACTGCACACAAATAAAGGGGTGGATACAGAAAAATATAAGTAATGATGTTGTGATGGTGCCAGTTATTGCACACAAATAAAGAGGTGTATGCAGTAAAAAATAAGTAATGATGTTTTGATGGTACCAGTTACTGCACACAAATAAAGGGGTGGATACAGTAAAATATCAGTAATGATGTTTTGATGGTATCAGCTACTGCACACAAATAAAGAGGTGTCTACAGTAAAATATAAGTAATGATGTTTTGATGGTACCAGTTACTGCACACAAATAAAGGGGTGGATACAGCAAAATATAAGTAATGATGTTTTGATGGTACAAGCTACTGCACACAAATAAAGGGTTGTATACAGTAAAATATAAGTAATGATGTTTTGATGGTACAAGCTACTGCACACACATAAAGGGGTGTATAAAGTAAAATATAAGTAATGAACTTTGATGGTACCAGTTACTGCACACAAATAAAGAGGTGTATACAGTAAAATATAAGTAATGATGTTTTGATGGTGCCAGTTATTGCACACAAATAAAGGGGTGGATACAGCAAAATATAAGTAATGATGTTTTGATGGTACCAGCTACTGCACACAAATAAAGGGGTGTATAAAGTAAAATATAAGTAATGGTGTTTTGATGGTACCAGTGACTGCACACAAATAAAGAGGTGTATACAGTAAAATATAAGTAATGATGTTTTGATGGTACCAGCTACTGCACACAAATAAAGGGGTGTATACAGAAAAAAATCAGTAATGATGTTTTGATGGTATCAGCTACTGCACACAAATAAAGGGTTGTATACAGTAAAATATAAGTAATGATGTATTGATGGTATCAGCTACTGCACACAAATAAAGGGTTGTATACAGTAAAATATACGTCATGATGTTTTGATGGTACAAGCTACTGCACACACATAAAGGGGTGTATAAAGTAAAATATAAGTAATGATACTTTGATGGTACCAGTTACTGCACACAAATAAAGAGGTGTATAAAGTAAAATATAAGTAATGATGTTTTAATGGTACCAGCTACTGCACACAAATAAAGGGGTGTATAAAGTAAAATATAAGTAATGATGTTTTGATGTTACTAGTGACTGCACACAAATAAAGGGGTGGATACCGTGAAATATAAGTAATGATGTTTTGTTGGTACCAGTTGCTGCACACAATTAAAGAGGTGTATACAGTAAAATATACGTCATGATGTTTTGATGGTACAAGCTACTGCACACACATAAAGGGGTGTATAAAGTAAAATTTAAGTAATGATGTTTTGATGGTACCAGTTATTGCACACAAATAAAGAGGTGTATACAATAAAATATAAGTAATGATGTTTTGATGTTACCAGTGATTGCACACAAATAAAGAGGTGAATACAGTAAAATATAAGTAATGATGTTTTGATGGTACCAGCTACTGCACACAAATAAAGGGGTGTATACAGTAAAATATAAGTAATGATGTATTGATGGTACCAGTAACTGCACACAAATAAAGAGGTGTATACAGTAAAATATACGTAATGATGTTTTGATGGTACCAGCTACTGCACACAAATAAAGGGGTGTATACAGTAAAATATAAGTAATGATGTATTGATGGTACCAGTAACTGCACACAAATAAAGAGGTGTATACAGTAAAATATACGTAATGATGTTTTGATGGTACCAGTAACTGCACACAAATAAAGAGGTGTATACAGTAAAATATACGTAATGATGTTTTGATGGTACCAGCTACTGCACACAAATAAAGGGGTGTATACAGTAAAATATAAGTAATGATGTTTTGATGGTACCAGTTAATGCACACAATTAAAGAGGTGTATACAGTAAAATATAAGCAATGATGTTTTTATGGTACCAGTTACTGCACACAAATAAAGGGGTGGATACAGTAAAATATAAGTAATGATGTTTTGATGGTACCAGTTACTGCACACAAATAAAGAGGTGTATACAGTAAAATATATGTAATGATGTTTTGATGGTACCAGTTACTGCACACAAATAAAGGGGTGTATACAGTAAAATATAAGTAATGATGTTTTGATGGTACCAGCTACTGCACACAAATAAAGGGGTGGATACAATAAAATATAAGTAATGATGTTTTGATGGTACCAGTTATTGCACACAAATAAAGGGTTGTATACAGTAAAATATACGTCATGATGTTTTGATGGTACAAGCTACTGCACACACATAAAGGGGTGTATAAAGTAAAATATAAGTAATGATACTTTGATGGTACCAGTTACTGCACACAAATAAAGAGGTGTATAAAGTAAAATATAAGTAATGATGTTTTAATGGTACCAGCTACTGCACACAAATAAAGGGGTGTATAAAGTAAAATATAAGTAATGATGTTTTGATGTTACTAGTGACTGCACACAAATAAAGGGGTGGATACCGTGAAATATAAGTAATGATGTTTTGTTGGTACCAGTTGCTGCACACAATTAAAGAGGTGTATACAGTAAAATATACGTCATGATGTTTTGATGGTACAAGCTACTGCACACACATAAAGGGGTGTATAAAGTAAAATTTAAGTAATGATGTTTTGATGGTACCAGTTATTGCACACAAATAAAGAGGTGTATACAATAAAATATAAGTAATGATGTTTTGATGTTACCAGTGATTGCACACAAATAAAGAGGTGAATACAGTAAAATATAAGTAATGATGTTTTGATGGTACCAGCTACTGCACACAAATAAAGGGGTGTATACAGTAAAATATAAGTAATGATGTATTGATGGTACCAGTAACTGCACACAAATAAAGAGGTGTATACAGTAAAATATACGTAATGATGTTTTGATGGTACCAGCTACTGCACACAAATAAAGGGGTGTATACAGTAAAATATAAGTAATGATGTATTGATGGTACCAGTAACTGCACACAAATAAAGAGGTGTATACAGTAAAATATAAGCAATGATGTTTTGATGGTACCAGTTACTGCACACAAATAAAGGGGTGGATACAGTAAAATATAAGTAATGATGTTTTGATGGTACCAGTTACTGCACACAAATAAAGAGGTGTATACAGTAAAATATATGTAATGATGTTTTGATGGTACCAGTTACTGCACACAAATAAAGGGGTGTATACAGTAAAATATAAGTAATGATGTTTTGATGGTACCAGCTACTGCACACAAATAAAGGGGTGGATACAATAAAATATAAGTAATGATGTTTTGATGGTACCAGTTATTGCACACAATAAAGAGGTGTATACAGTAAAATATACGTAATGATGTTTTGATGGTACCAGTTATTGCACACAAATAAAGAGGTGTATGCAGTAAAATATAAGTAATGATGTTTTGATGGTACCAGTTATTGCACACAAAAAAAGAGGTGTATGCAGTAAAAAATAAGTAATGATGTTTTGATGGTACCAGTTACTGCACACAAATAAAGGGGTGGATACAGTAAAATATAAGTAATGATGTATTGATGGTACCAGTTACTGCACACAAATAAAGGGGTGTATACAGTAAAATATAAGTAATGATGTTTTGATGGTACCAGTTACTGCACACAAATAAAGGGGTGTATACAGTAAAATATAAGTAATGATGTTTTGATGGTATCAGTTATTGCTCACAAATAAATAGGTGTATTCAGTTAAATATACGTAATGATGTTTTGATGGTACCAGCTACTGCACACAAATAAAGAGGTGTATACAGTAAAATATACTTAATGATGTTTTGATGGTACCAGCTACTGCACACAAATAAGGGGTGCATACAGTAAAATATATGTAATGATGTTTTGATGGTACCATCTACCGCACACAAATAAAGAGGTGTATACAGTAAAAAATAAGTAATGATGTTTTGATAGTACCAGTTACTGCACACAAATAAAGGGGTGGATACAGTAAAATATAAGTAATGATGTATTGATGGTACCAGTTACTGCACACAAATAAAGGGGTGTATACAGTAAAATATAAGTAATGATGTTTTGATGGTACCAGTTACTGCACACAAATAAAGGGGTGTATACAGTAAAATATAAGTAATGATGTTTTGATGGTATCAGTTATTGCTCACAAATAAATAGGTGTATTCAGTTAAATATACGTAATGATGTTTTGATGGTACCAGCTACTGCACACAAATAAAGAGGTGTATACAGTAAAATATACTTAATGATGTTTTGATGGTACCAGCTACTGCACACAAATAAGGGGTGCATACAGTAAAATATAAGTAATGATGTTTTGATGGTACCATCTACCGCACACAAATAAAGAGGTGTATACAGTAAAATATATGTAATGATGTTTTGATGGTACCAGCCACTGCACACAAATAAAGAGGTGTATGCAGTAAAATATAAGTAATGATGTTGTGATGGTGCCAGTTATTGCTCACAAATAAAGAGGTGTATACAGTAAAATATAAGTAATGATGTTTTGATGGTACCAGCTACTGCACACAGATAAAGGGGTGGATACAGTAAAATATAAGCAATGATGTATTGATGGTACCAGTTACTGCACACAAATAAAGGGTTGTATACAGTAAAATATAAGTAATGATGTATTGATGGTACCAGTAACTGCACACAAATAAAGAGGTGTATGCAGTAAAATATACATAATGATGTTTTGATGGTACCAGCAACTGCACACAAATAAAGAGGTGTATACAGTAAAATATAAGGAATGATGTTTTGATGGTACCAGCTACTGCACACAAATAAAGAGGTGAATACAGTAAAATATAAGTAATGGTGTTTTGATGGTACCAGTTATTGCACACAAATAAAGAGGTGTATACAGTAAAATGATGTCTTGATGGTACCAGTTATTGCTTACAAATAACGAGGTGTATAAGGTTAAATATAAATTATGTTGTTTTGATGGTACCAGTTACTGAACACAAATAAAGAGGTGTATACACTTAAGTATAAGTAATGATGTTTTGACCGTACCAGCTACAATATGAATAATATTTTATGTGCATGATGTATCAAATGTATAACTTGCATTTTGCAAAATGTGTCCAAAACTTCCTTTTTATGTAATTATTAAATGTTTCTTTGTAAAGTTAGTTTCTCAGATGAAGTCAAGTTCAAACACCCAAACATTGTTGCATTGATTTTCATCTATACCTTTACACCAAAAAATTACACAAAATGCAGCAACTAAATTGACTAATCTAATTATTAATTTGAATGTTTGTGGAATCAATAGAGAAGACCAATTTGTTCCTGTCACATCTTTATTGTGTATTCATTTGTAGTATCTCTGGTTTTCTTCATGACTCTGGTTTTGATTTCAACCATGGTAGACGAACAACTATCATTTTCATTGAATTGAAGAAAACATCACAAAATAAAGGAGCTTTGTTTATCCACACTTCCTAGTTTGTTAAAAATTTAACTTGCATATCCTGATTTGCACAATGGTATTTACTGATCCATTCTTTTTCCATTATGCTGTGTTAATAATTACATTTCATAATGAGCCACACTTTTTTCATGTAAAAAGCAATGTTTCTCACTTGGCACATAAATTGTTTGTACGTCAAATTGTGTTAAGTGTAGTAAAAGGCCTTGTATGAATAAAGAAATTGTATGAAAATACATCCTAAAGAAAATAGTTAAAGGCTCTGTGTACTGTGCAGTTTCCTTGAAGAACAGAAAGTGATAACTGATGTTAGACAACCCCAGCCCCTGGACATGAACTTCAGCCAGAGAACTTCCACACAGAGAATGGCACAGAAAACACCTAACCCTGGTAATTCCCAACTATCTTAAACTCATACCCCCTAGCATTTTCTGATCAATTTGGTGGGGCAACTTTATTTGTCTGAGGAGAGAGCTTTTGCATCAAACTGATTTAAAAATGTCCTTTGTTAGTGATGAACATACTTTGAAAACTGGAAAGCAGGTTTTCAATTGGCCAGGACGCTGCTTACCAGCTGAGCTTTCTTTTACTTTTGTCAGTCTATGGCTTATTGTACTCCAAGCCCTTTTCATGTTCACAGTGAATGTAGCTGATGTAAGTAAGGTGAAATGGGGTACCCCTCCTATTATTTCTTGGTAGAAGACATCCGTAAATGTAGCAATTTGCAAATGTTGTTATTGATGCAAAGCATTTCATGTCGCAGTGTGATTTGACACCACTGTCCTCAGGTACGCAATGAGCAGGAACATCTCAGAGGGGGCAAGTGGGGGTGTCTCACTCCCCAATCTTGGTAAAACTGACAGTAGTTGGAAAATTTGAGTGCCGCAGTCGGAACTTGCCGACTGTCGCACTATAATTTACCTAGGCCTATTCATATATTCTTGTGATTGTGAATGGCCTAAACATTTCGGTTAAGATTGACCTTTAATCAGTCATATTTACGTTTTCCTTGCCACTTTGAGCAATTGTTTCTCGCGATCTTTATACTCCACCATACAAAACTTCGTAAGATTTTGAATACTCTAAAAAAAAAAATGCCTAATAGAACATCTGTACAACGTTCGCCAGCTTCAATGTGGTTTATCTATGTACTAATTTTGCTATTGGGTGGGATGATCCTGTTCGCTAGCAGGCTGGCTTCAAATAAGTTCACGATATATTTGGTCTGTGGAATACAATAAAACACTCAATGCTAATCTACGGAAGCTTAAAAGTGCCATCAACATAAGGAAAACTTTGCCCCATAAGTTGGACATTTTTCAGTAAATTGTTAAGATAACAACAATAGAATCTTATCAAAAATCAGGAAAATGTTGGATTGCTCAGTTGCTTTAACTGAGCAATCCAACAATTTTCTGCAAAATGTTTAATTGACAACTTATCATACCTCGTCAATTGGACAGTTTGCTGCAAAATGTTCAATTGTTCACTTCATTCCAACTGAGCAATTGGACATTTTTCTGCAAAATGTTTAATTGACATCTTATCGTATCTCGTCAACTCAACATTTTCTGCAACATGCTTAATTTTTCACTTAATTCAAAATGCTCAGTTGGAATGAAGTGAACAATTAAACAAATTTCATGTAAGTGATGAATAGCCCACCCCTTCCCCAAGAAATAATATTAAGCGCGCTAGGAAAAAGCACTGTATTTTTGGCAATTTACTATGTCGTCAAATAATTTGTTGCCAAAAAAAAAGAGATTTTTTGAGAAAAAGTGGTCCAGGAAAGAACGTGGACACGAAAACCAAACTACCGAACGACTGATCCGCTTCCAACCCCAGTCCCCTTGCACCGGTACTGTGACTGTTACATTAACATAGCTTTTGTAGTAAGTAGTCTATGTAGCCTTCAAGCAGATACATTATACTCAGCTGCTTATTTGGTTAACCAGAGTGATTAATAAGTTTGTGAAGTGAGGGCCAGTGGAACAAATGTATCGAAAAAAGGTTGAAAAGTGCAGTCGCGAAAGATGGGATGTCTGACTGACAACTGACCGTAACGTTGACAACAGAGATTTCTTTTTCCTTTAACCTGTTTCAGGAACATTCAATAATTTTGAATTCAAATTCATCAATATGTACAACCTAATTCATAAATCAAATTAAGTTCTATTAATGCAATAATTCAAATTAAATTAAAAAAAAATGAATCTAAATAGTGAAAAAAGTAATTTAATTACACTGAGAAAAAAGTACACAAAGAAATAAAGACCTGCAAGCAAATTACAACAACCATCAACTACTTTAAATCAAAGGGCATCCCCTCCCTCATAATTAACACATCATACAAATGACCTGGGACGTGATAGTTCAGGTCTGCACTTCCATTTGTTTTAATAACAAGGGGGCTATTTACTATATGGGTCAAATTTTCGAGGTGAGTGGTCGGAGTCTGGCCCACAGCCCCTAAAGTTATGTTAAAAAGAATACAGAGGTCTACTATGTGCACAAGATTTTTCATAGGGGTATAACCTGCCAGTGTTTCAAATATTCCCGACGGAGTGGTGGTAAGGGAGGGGTGATATTGAAGCAACTCGACGAAAGCCGTAGCCCCTGTAATCAACCGCACACCATGTATCTCAAGCAGTCTTATCTTCGATAGTTATATAGTTCGATGCAATAATATAATTTCAAGGAAAATTCGTGGTTCAGTGGTTAGAGTGTCAGCCTCACAATCCTTAGGTTCCAGGATCAAAACTCCGTCAGGAGCCAGATTCTCTTGACCTATTCATAAATCGCGGCAGTGCAGTGGTGATGTGCGGAGTCTTCCGTGGATTTGGTATTTCTGGTTTGTGATCTTGGGAAAAGGGATTTGTGTCTGTTCTTTTCTTGCTTTCGAAATAAATTTGTTCGCCATGACTGCACTGCAGTGAAGTCGAATGGTGTGCTTTTGTTTACCCCAGTATATGAGAAAGTGGTCAGATGTTGGAGCTGTCGGATGGGGATTTTAAAAGGCGGTCACGGGAGCAGGAATGGGAGAGAATTCACACTCCTGCCTCGTTATCCTCTGAACAATTATCGAAAATAGAAGGCTTGAAGTAAGCCGGTGTTCATCCATGATCTATCACGGATAGGGTCTTAAATAAGCTTCTGTAAAGCTTCCAGATCCTTGTGTAACTAAACTAATAATTAGCCAAAATGAATACTGTTATGCTCGAAAACTAAGAGGGTATTAAAGTGGTCGCAATGCCCGCGCCTACCCACAACGCCCCTGGTAGCTTTCCTTTACCGATTTTCGTAAACGAGACGCTTGAACGTTTCTGAACAGATGGTTGGGCTACAGTTACCCATGAAAGAACGAAAGGGGGAGGGGGGTGGGGTTAGTGCGATCGTGCGAGTAGTTCGAAGTTTTTCAGCCCTTTTCTTGCGCTTTTATATGGGCTCCTCACTGCCTGATGATATAATAAATAATATTAAACTTATCATAGATTATAATATTGATTATTTTCATTTATCATCAAAGTTTATTACATATCATATGTTTTGTCCCCGGAGAAATTACTCTACCACTCAATCCTCCCCACCGTTACCATAATGCTGTACTACGAATACATGTTTGTATTTCTCCTTAAGGGAAAATTTGCTTATTTCGACGTTAAGGAGAAATACAAGAAACCTGTATCTAATTAGAAATGCAAATTCTGGCTGTTACATTAACATGGCTTTTGTAGTAAATAGTCTATGTAGCCTTCAAGCAGATGACTATACTCAGATGCTTACTTGCTTAACCAGAATTATTAATAAGTTTGTGAAGTGATGGCCAGCGGTACAAATGTATCGAGAAAAAAAGTTGACGGGGACTTTAAAAGGCGGTCCCGGGAGCAGGAATGGGAGAGAATTCACACCCCTGCCTCTTTACCCTCTGAACAATTATCGAAAACAGAAGGCTTGAAGTAAGCCGGTGTTCATCCATGATCTAACACGGATAGGTTCTCAAATAAGCTACTGCAAAGCTTCCTGATCCTTGGGTAACTAAACTAATAATTAGCCAGAGAGGAGACTGTAATTCCCGAAAACTAATAGGGTATTAAAGTGGTCGCAATCCCCGCCCCTACCCACAACGCCCGTGGTAGCTTTTCTTTACCGATTTTCATATACGAGACGCTTGAACGTTTCTGAACAGATGGTTGGGCTAGAGTTTCCCATGAAAGAGGGAAAGGGGAGGGAGGTGGGGTTAGTGCGACCGTGTAAGTATAGTTTGAAGTTTTTCAGCCCTTTTTTGCGCTTTTATATGAACCCCTCACATTCCTGATGATATAATAAATAATATTAAACTGATCATAGTTTATGATATTGATTATGTTCATTTATCATCAAAGTTTATTACATATCATATGTTTTGTCCCCGGAGAAATTACTCTACCACTCAATCCTCCCCACCGTTACCATAATTCTGTACTACGAATACATGTTTGTATTTCTCCTTAAGGGAAGTTTTGCTTATTTCGACGTTAAGGAGAAATACAAGAAACCTGTATCTAATTAGAAATACAAATTTTGACTGTTACATTAACATATAGCTTTTTTAGTAAATAGTCTATGTAGCTTTCAAGCAGATAGCTATACTCAGTTGCTTACTTGCTTAACCAGAGTGATTAATAAGATTGTGAAGTGATGGCCAGTGGTACAAATGTACCGATAAAAAAAAACTGATGGGGACTTTAAAAGGCCGTCCCGGGAGCAGGAATGAAAGAGAATTCACACCCCTGCTTCTTCAAGTTTCCCTCTGAACAATTATCGAAATTAGTAGGCTTGAAGTAAGCCGGTGTTCATCCATGATCTATCACGGATAGGATCTCAAATAAACTTCTGTAAAGCTTCCAGATCCTTGTGTAACTAAACTAATAATTAGCCAGAGTGAAGACTGTTACGCTCAAAAACTAATAGGGTATGAAAGTGGTCGCAATGCCCGCGCCTACCCACAACGCCCCTGGTAGCTTTCCTTTACCGATTTTCGTAAACGAGACGCTTGAACGTTTCTGAACAGATGGTTGGGCTACAGTTACCCATAAAAGAGGGAAAGGGGGGGGGGGTGGGGTTAGTGCGATCGTGTGAGTAGTTCGAAGTTTTTCAGCCCTTTTCTTGCGCTTTTATATGGGCTCCTCACTGCCTGATGATATAATAAATAATATTAAACTTATCATAGATTATAATATTGATTATTTTCACTGATCATCAAATTTTATTACATATCATATGTTTTGTCCCCGGAGAAATTACTCTACCACTCAATCCTCCCCACCGTTACCATAATTCTGTACTACGCATACATGTTTGTATTTCTCCTTAAGGGAAAATTTGCTGATTTCAACGTACAGGAGAAATACAAGAAACCTGTATCTAATTAGAAATGCAAATTTTGACTGTTACATTAACATATAGCTATTGTAGTAAATAGTCAATGTAGCCTTCAAGCAGCTAGCTATACTCAGTTGCTTACTTGCTTAACCAGAGTGATTAATAAGATTGTGAAGTGATGGCCAGTGGTACAAATGTATCGAAAAAAAAATGATGGGGAATTTAAAAGGCGGTCCCGGGAGCAGGAATGGGAGAGAATTCACACCCCTGCCTCTTCAAGTTACCCTCTGAACAATTATCGAAAACAGAAGGCTTGGAGTAAGCCGGTGTTCATCCATGATCTATCACGGATAGGTTCTCAAATAAGCTACTGTAAAGCTTCCTGATCCTTGGGTAACTAAACTAAACTAATAATTAGCCAGAGTGAATACTGTTATGCTCGAAAACTAATAGTGTATTAAAGTGGTCGCAACCCCCGCCCCTACCCACAACCCCCCGGTAGCTTTCCTTTACCTAATTCCGTAAACGAGACGCTTGAACGTTTCTGAACAGATGGTTGGGCTAGAGTTACCCACGAAAGAGGGAAAGAGGGAGGTAGGGTTAGTGCGACCGTGTGAGTTGTTCGAAGTTTTCCAGCCCTTTTATTGCGCTTTTATATGTGCCCCTCACAGTCTGATGATATAATAAATAATATTAAACTTATCATAGATTATATTATTGATTATTTTCATTTATCATCAAAGTTTATTACATATCATATGTTTTGTCCCCGGAGAAATTACTCTACCACTCAATCCTCCCCACCGTTACCATAATGCTGTACTACGAATACATGTTTGTATTTCTCCTTAAGGGAAAATTTGCTTATTTCGACGTTAAGGAGAAATACAAGAAACCTGTATCTAATTAGAAATGCAAATTCTGGCTGTTACATTAACATGGCTTTTGTAGTAAATAGTCTATGTAGCCTTCAAGCAGATGACTATACTCAGATGCTTACTTGCTTAACCAGAGTGAATTTAAGATTGTGAAGTGATGGCCAGCGGTACAAATATATCGAGAAAAAAAGTTGATGGGGACTTTAAAAGGCGGTCCCGGGAGCAGGAATGGGAGAGAATTCACACCCCTGCCTCTTTACCCTCTGAACAATTATCGAAAACAGAAGGCTTGAAGTAAGCCGGTGTTCATCCATGATCTAACACGGATAGGTTCTCAAATAAGCTACCGTAAAGCTTCCTGATCCTTGGGTAACTAAACTAAACTAAACTAATAATTAGCCAGAGTGAATACTGTTATGCTCGAAAACTAATAGGGTATTAAAGTGGTCGCAACCCCCGCCCATACCCACAACGCCCCTGGTAGCTTTCGTTTACCTAATTCCGTACACGAGACGCTTGAACGTTTCTGAACAGATGGTTGGGCTAGAGTTACCCACGAAAGAGGGAAAGGGGAGGGAGGTGGGGTTAATGCGACCGTGTGATTAGTTCGAAGTTTTTCAGCCCTTTCTTTGCACTTTGATATGTGCCCCTCACAGTCTGATGATATAATAAATAATATTAAACTTATCATAGATTATATTATTGATTATTTTCATTTATCATCAAATTTTATTACATATCAAATGTTTTGTTCCCGGAGAAATTACTCTACCCCTCAATCCTCCCCACCGTTACCATAATGCTGTACTACGAATACATGTTTGTATTTCTCCTTAAGGGAAAATTTGCTTATTTCAACGTTAAGGAGAAATACAAGAAACTTGTATCTAATAAAAAATACAAATTTTGACTGTTACATTAACATATAGCTTTTGTAGTAAATAGTCTATGTAGCCTTCAAGCAGATAGCTATACTCAGTTGCTTACTTGCTCAACCAGAGTGAATTTAAGATTGTGAAGTGATGACCAGTGGTACAAATGTATCGAAAAAAGTTGACGGGGACTTTAAAAGGCGGTCCCGGGAGCAGGAATAAGCTGCTGTAAAGCTTCCAGATCCTTGTGTAACTAAACTGAACTAATTAGCCAGAATGAATACTGTTATGCTCGAAAACTAATAGGGTATTAAAGTGGTCGCAACCCCCGCCCCTACCCACAACGCCCCTGGTAGCTTTCGTTTACCTAATTCCGTAAACGAGACGCTTGAACGTTTCTGAACAGATGGTTGGGCTACAGTTACCCACGAAAGAGGGAAAGGGGAGGGAGGTGGGGTTAGTGCGACCGTGTTAGTAGTTCGAAGTTTTTCAGCCCTTTTTTTGCGCTTTTATATGTGCCCCTCACAGTCTGATGATATAATAAATAATATTAAACTTATCATAGATTATATTATTGATTATTTTCATTTATCATCAAATTTTATTACACATCATATGTTTTGTCCCTGGAGAAATTACTCTACCACTCAATCCTCCCCACCGTTAACATAATGCTGTACTACGAATACATGTTTGTATTTCTCCTTAAGGGAAAATTTGCTTATTTCGACGTTAAGGAGAAATACAAGAAACCTGTATTTAATTAGAAATGCAAATTCTGGCTGTTACATTAACATGGCTTTTGTAGTAAATAGTCTATGTAGCCTTCAAGCAGATGACTATACTCAGATGCTTACTTGCTTAACCAGAGTGCTTAATAAGTTTGTGAAGTGATGGCCAGCGGTACAAATGTATCGAGAAAAAAGTTGATGGGGACTTTAAAAGGCGGTCCCGGGAGCAGGAATGGGAGAGAATTCACACCCCTGCCTCTTTACCCTCTGAACAATTATCGAAAACAGAAGGCTTGAAGTAAGCCGGTGTTCATCCATGATCTAACACGGATAGGTTCTCAAATAAGCTACTGTAAAGCTTCCTGATCCTTGGGTAACTAAACTGAACTAATAATTAGTCAGAGTGAATACTGTTTTGCTCGAAAACTAATAGGGTATTAATGTGGTCGCAATCCCCGCCCCTACCCACAACGCCCCTGGTAGCTTTCGTTTACCTAATTTCGTATACGCGACGCTTGAACGTTTTAGAACAGATGGTTGGGCTAGAGTTACCCATGGAAGATGGAAAGGGGGAAGGGAGGTGGGGTAAGTGCGACC
Source organism: Apostichopus japonicus (assembly GCF_037975245.1). Classification (NCBI taxonomy): domain Eukaryota; kingdom Metazoa; phylum Echinodermata; class Holothuroidea; order Aspidochirotida; family Stichopodidae; genus Apostichopus; species Apostichopus japonicus. Next base: position 7,700,255 of record NC_092582.1, on the reverse strand, counting down.
GTGTTAGTAGTTCGAAGTTTTTCAGCCCTTTTATTGCGCTTTTATATAGGCCCCTCACAGTCTGATGATATAATAAATAATATTAAACTTATCATACTTTATATTATTGATTATTTTCATTTATCATCAAATTTTATTAAACTTCATATGTTTTGTCTCTGGAGAAATTACTCTACCCCTCAATCCTCCCCACCGTTACCATAATGCTGTACTACGAATACATGTTTGTATTTCTCCTTAAGGGAAAATTTGCTTATTTCGACGTTAAGGAGAAATACAAGAAACCTGTATCTAATTAGAAATGCAAATTCTGGCTGTTACATTAACATGGCTTTTGTAGTAAATAGTCTATGTAGCCTTCAAGCAGATGACTATACTCAGATGCTTACTTGCTTAACCAGAGTGAATTTAAGATTGTGAAGTGATGGCCAGCGGTACAAATATATCGAGAAAAAAAGTTGATGGGGACTTTAAAAGGCGGTCCCGGGAGCAGGAATGGGAGAGAATTCACACCCCTGCCTCTTTACCCTCTGAACAATTATCGAAAACAGAAGGCTTGAAGTAAGCCGGTGTTCATCCATGATCTAACACGGATAGGTTCTCAAATAAGCTACCGTAAAGCTTCCTGATCCTTGGGTAACTAAACTAAACTAAACTAATAATTAGCCAGAGTGAATACTGTTATGCTCGAAAACTAATAGGGTATTAAAGTGGTCGCAACCCCCGCCCATACCCACAACGCCCCTGGTAGCTTTCGTTTACCTAATTCCGTACACGAGACGCTTGAACGTTTCTGAACAGATGGTTGGGCTAGAGTTACCCACGAAAGAGGGAAAGGGGAGGGAGGTGGGGTTAATGCGACCGTGTGATTAGTTCGAAGTTTTTCAGCCCTTTCTTTGCACTTTGATATGTGCCCCTCACAGTCTGATGATATAATAAATAATATTAAACTTATCATAGATTATATTATTGATTATTTTCATTTATCATCAAATTTTATTACATATCAAATGTTTTGTCCCCGGAGAAATTACTCTACCCCTCAATTCTCCCCACCGTTACCATAATGCTGTACTACGAATACATGTTTGTATTTCTCCTTAAGGGAAAATTTGCTTATTTCAACGTTAAGGAGAAATACAAGAAACTTGTATCTAATAAAAAATACAAATTTTGACTGTTACATTAACATATAGCTTTTGTAGTAAATAGTCTATGTAGCCTTCAAGCAGATAGCTATACTCAGTTGCTTACTTGCTCAACCAGAGTGAATTTAAGATTGTGAAGTGAGGACCAGTGGTACAAATGTATCGAAAAAAGTTGACGGGGACTTTAAAAGGCGGTCCCGGGAGCAGGAATAAGCTGCTGTAAAGCTTCCAGATCCTTGTGTAACTAAACTGAACTAATTAGCCAGAATGAATACTGTTATGCTCGAAAACTAATAGGGTATTAAAGTGGTCGCAACCCCCGCCCCTACCCACAACGCCCCTGGTAGCTTTCGTTTACCTAATTCCGTAAACGAGACGCTTGAACGTTTCTGAACAGATGGTTGGGCTAGAGTTACCCACGAAAGAGGGAAAGGGGAGGGAGGTGGGGTTAGTGCGACCGTGTTAGTAGTTCGAAGTTTTTCAGCCCTTCTTTTGCGCTTTTATATGTGCCCCTCACAGTCTGATGATATAATAAATAATATTAAACTTATCATAGATTATATTATTGATTATTTTCATTTATCATCAAATTTTATTACACATCATATGTTTTGTCCCTGGAGAAATTACTCTACCACTCAATCCTCCCCACCGTTAACATAATGCTGTACTACGAATACATGTTTGTATTTCTCCTTAAGGGAAAATTTGCTTATTTCGACGTTAAGGAGAAATACAAGAAACCTGTATTTAATTAGAAATGCAAATTCTGGCTGTTACATTAACATGGCTTTTGTAGTAAACAGTCTATGTAGCCTTCAAGCAGATGACTATACTCAGATGCTTACTTGCTTAACCAGAGTGCTTAATAAGTTTGTGAAGTGATGGCCAGCGGTACAAATGTATCGAGAAAAAAGTTGATGGGGACTTTAAAAGGCGGTCCCGGGAGCAGGAATGGGAGAGAATTCACACCCCTGCCTCTTTACCCTCTGAACAATTATCGAAAACAGAAGGCTTGAAGTAAGCCGGTGTTCATCCATGATCTAACACGGATAGGTTCTCAAATAAGCTACTGTAAAGCTTCCTGATCCTTGGGTAACTAAACTGAACTAATAATTAGTCAGAGTGAATACTGTTTTGCTCGAAAACTAATAGGGTATTAATGTGGTCGCAATCCCCGCCCCTACCCACAACGCCCCTGGTAGCTTTCGTTTACCTAATTTCGTATACGCGACGCTTGAACGTTTTAGAACAGATGGTTGGGCTAGAGTTACCCATGGAAGATGGAAAGGGGGAAGGGAGGTGGGGTAAGTGCGACCGTGTTAGTAGTTCGAAGTTTTTCAGCCCTTTTATTGCGCTTTTATATAGGCCCCTCACAGTCTGATGATATAATAAATAATATTAAACTTATCATAGTTTATATTATTGATTATTTTCATTTATCATCAAATTTTATTAAACTTCATATGTTTTGTCTCCGGAGAAATTATTCTACCCCTCAATCCTCCCCACCGGTACCCATAATGCTGTACTACGAATACATGTTTGTATTTCTCCTTAAGGGAAAATTTGCTTATTTCGACGTTAAGGAGAAATACAAGAAACCTGTATCTAATTAGAAATGCAAATTCTGGCTGTTACATTAACATGGCTTTTGTAGTAAATAGTCTATGTAGCCTTCAAGCAGATGACTATACTCAGATGCTTACTTGCTTAACCAGAGTGAATTTAAGATTGTGAAGTGATGGCCAGCGGTACAAATATATCGAGAAAAAAAGTTGATGGGGACTTTAAAAGGCGGTCCCGGGAGCAGGAATGGGAGAGAATTCACACCCCTGCCTCTTTACCCTCTGAACAATTATCGAAAACAGAAGGCTTGAAGTAAGCCGGTGTTCATCCATGATCTAACACGGATAGGTTCTCAAATAAGCTACCGTAAAGCTTCCTGATCCTTGGGTAACTAAACTAAACTAAACTAAACTAATAATTAGCCAGAGTGAATACTGTTATGCTCGAAAACTAATAGGGTATTAAAGTGGTCGCAACCCCCGCCCATACCCACAACGCCCCTGGTAGCTTTCGTTTACCTAATTCCGTACACGAGACGCTTGAACGTTTCTGAACAGATGGTTGGGCTAGAGTTACCCACGAAAGAGGGAAAGGGGAGGGAGGTGGGATTAATGCGACCGTGTGATTAGTTCGAAGTTTTTCAGCCCTTTCTTTGCACTTTGATATGTGCCCCTCACAGTCTGATGATATAATAAATAATATTAAACTTATCATAGATTATATTATTGATTATTTTCATTTATCATCAAATTTTATTACATATCAAATGTTTTGTCTCCGGAGAAATTACTCTACCCCTCAATCCTCCCCACCGTTACCATAATGCTGTACTACGAATACATGTTTGTATTTCTCCTTAAGGGAAAATTTGCTTATTTCAACGTTAAGGAGAAATACAAGAAACTTGTATCTAATAAAAAATACAAATTTTGACTGTTACATTAACATATAGCTTTTGTAGTAAATAGTCTATGTAGCCTTCAAGCAGATAGCTATACTCAGTTGCTTACTTGCTCAACCAGAGTGAATTTAAGATTGTGAAGTGAGGACCAGTGGTACAAATGTATCGAAAAAAGTTGACGGGGACTTTAAAAGGCGGTCCCGGGAGCAGGAATAAGCTGCTGTAAAGCTTCCAGATCCTTGTGTAACTAAACTAATAATTAGCCAGAATGAATACTGTTATGCTCGAAAACTAATAGGGTATTAAAGTGGTCGCAACCCCCGCCCCTACCCACAACGCCCCTGGTAGCTTTCGTTTACCTAATTCCGTAAACGAGACGCTTGAACGTTTCTGAACAGATGGTTGGGCTAGAGTTACCCACGAAAGAGGGAAAGGGGAGGGAGGTGGGGTTAGTGCGACCGTGTTAGTAGTTCGAAGTTTTTCAGCCCTTTTTTTGCGCTTTTATATGTGCCCCTCACAGTCTGATGATATAATAAATAATATTAAACTTATCATAGATTATATTATTGATTATTTTCATTTATCATCAAATTTTATTACACATCATATGTTTTGTCCCTGGAGAAATTATTCTACCACTCAATCCTCCCTACCGTTAACATAATGCTGTACTACGAATACATGTTTGTATTTCTCCTTAAGGGAAAATTTGCTTATTTCGACGTTAAGGAGAAATACAAGAAACCTGTATTTAATTAGAAATGCAAATTCTGGCTGTTACATTAACATGGCTTTTGTAGTAAACAGTCTATGTAGCCTTCAAGCAGATGACTATACTCAGATGCTTACTTGCTTAACCAGAGTGATTAATAAGTTTGTGAAGTGATGGCCAGCGGTACAAATGTATCGAGAAAAAAGTTGATGGGGACTTTAAAAGGCGGTCCCGGGAGCAGGAATGGGAGAGAATTCACACCCCTGCCTCTTTACCCTCTGAACAATTATCGAAAACAGAAGGCTTGAAGTAAGCCGGTGTTCATCCATGATCTAACACGGATAGGTTCTCAAATAAGCTACTGTAAAGCTTCCTGATCCTTGGGTAACTAAACTGAACTAATAATTAGTCAGAGTGAATACTGTTTTGCTCGAAAACTAATAGGGTATTAATGTGGTCGCAATCCCCGCCCCTACCCACAACGCCCCTGGTAGCTTTCGTTTACCTAATTTCGTATACGCGACGCTTGAACGTTTTAGAACAGATGGTTGGGCTAGAGTTACCCATGGAAGATGGAAAGGGGGAAGGGAGGTGGGGTAAGTGCGACCGTGTTAGTAGTTCGAAGTTTTTCAGCCCTTTTATTGCGCTTTTATATAGGCCCCTCACAGTCTGATGATATAATAAATAATATTAAACTTATCATAGTTTATATTATTGATTATTTTCATTTATCATCAAATTTTATTAAACTTCATATGTTTTGTCTCCGGAGAAATTACTCTACCCCTCAATCCTCCCCACCGGTACCCATAATTCTGTACTACGAATACATGTTTGTATTTCTCCTTAAGGGAAAATTTGCTTATTTCGACGTTAAGGAGAAATACAAGAAACTTGTATCTAATTAGAAATGCAAATTTTGACTGTTACATTAACATATAGATTTTGTAGTAAATAGTCTATGTAGCCTTCAAGCAGATAGCTATACTCAGTTGCTTACTTGCTCAACCAGAGTGAATTTAAGATTGTGAAGTGAGGGCCAGTGGTACAAATGTATCGAAAAAAGTTGACGGGGACTTTAAAAGGCGGTCCCGGGAGCAGGAATGGGAGAGATTTCACACCCCTGCCTCTTTACCCTCTGAACAATTATTGAAAAGAGAAGGATTGAAGTAAGCCGGTGTTCATCCATGATCTAGCACGGATAGGTTCTCAAATAAGCTACTGTAAAGCTTCCTGATCCTTGGGTAACTAAACTAATAATTAGCCAGAGTGAATACTGTTATGCTCGAAAACTAGTAGGGTATTAAAGTGGTCGCAACCCCCGCCCATACCCACAACGCCCCTGGTAGCTTTCGTTTACCTAATTCCGTAAACGCGACGCTTGAACGTTTCTGAACAGATGGTTGGGCTAGAGTTACCCACGAAAGAGGGAAAAGGGGAGGGAGGTGGGGTAAATGCGACCGTGTGAGTAGTTCGAAGTCTTTCATTCCTTTTATTGCGCTTTTATATAGGCGCCTCACAGTCTGATGATATAATAAATAATATTAAACTTATTGATTATTTTCATTTATCATCAAATTTTATTACACATCATATGTTTTGTCCCCGGAGAAATTACTCTACCACTCAAACCTCCTCACCGTTGACATAATTCTGTACTACGAATACATGTTTGTATTTCTCCTTAAGGGAAAATTTGCTTATTTCGACGTTAAGGAGAAATACAAGAAACCTGTATTTAATTAGAAATGCAAATTCTGGCTGTTACATTAACATGGCTTTTGTAGTGAACAGTCTATGTAGCCTTCAAGCAGATGACTATACTCAGATGCTTACTTGCTTAACCAGAATGATTAATAAGTTTGTGAAGTGATGGCCAGCGGTACAAATGTATCGAGAAAAAAAGTTGATGGGGACTTTAAAAGGCGGTCCCGGGAGCAGGAATGGGAGAGAATTCACACCCCTGCCTCTTTACCCTCTGAACAATTATCGAAAACAGAAGGCTCGAAGTAAGCCGGTGTTCATCCATGATCTAACACGGATAGGTTCTCAAATAAGCTACCGTAAAGCTTCCTGATCCTTGGGTAACTAAACTAAACTAATAATTAGCCAGAGTGAATACTGTTATGCTCGAAAACTAATAGGGTATTAAAGTGGTCGCAACCCCCGCCCCTACCCACAACGCCCCTGGTAGCTTTCGTTTACCTAATTCCGTAAACGAGACGCTTGAACGTTTCTGAACAGATGGTTGGGCTAGAGTTACCCACGAAAGAGGGAAAGGGGAGGGTGGTGGGGTTAGTGCGACCGTGTGAGTAGTTCGAAGTTTTTCAGCCCTTTTTTGCGCTTTTATATGTGCCCCTCACAGTCTGATGATATAATAAATAATATTAAACTTATTGATTATTTTCATTTATCATCAAATTTTATTACACATCATATGTTTTGTCCCCGGAGAAATTACTCTACCACTCAAACCTCCTCACCGTTGACATAATTCTGTACTACGAATACATGTTTGTATTTCTCCTTAAGGGAAAATTTGCTTATTTCGACGTTAAGGAGAAATACAAGAAACCTGTATTTAATTAGAAATGCAAATTCTGGCTGTTACATTAACATGGCTTTTGTAGTGAACAGTCTATGTAGCCTTCAAGCAGATGACTATACTCAGATGCTTACTTGCTTAACCAGAATGATTAATAAGTTTGTGAAGTGATGGCCAGCGGTACAAATGTATCGAGAAAAAAAGTTGATGGGGACTTTAAAAGGCGGTCCCGGGAGCAGGAATGGGAGAGAATTCACACCCCTGCCTCTTTACCCTCTGAACAATTATCGAAAACAGAAGGCTTGAAGTAAGCCGGTGTTCATCCATGATCTAACACGGATAGGGTCTCAAATAAGCTACTGTAAAGCTTCCTGATCCTTGGGTAACTAAACTAATAATTAGCCAGAGCGGAGACTGTAATTCCCGAAAACTAATAGGGTATTAAAGTGGTCGCAATCCCTGCCCCTACCCACAACGCCCGTGGTAGCTTTTCTTTACCGATTTTCATATACGAGACGCTTGAACGTTTCTGAATTGATGGTTGGGCTAGAGTTACCCATGGAAGATGGAAAGGGGGAAGGGAGGTGGGGTTAGTGCGACCATGTTAGTAGTTCGAAGTTTTTCAGCCCTTTTTTTGCGCTTTTATATGTGCCCCTCACAGTCTGATGATATAATAAATAATATTAAACTTATCGAAGATTATATTATTGATTATTTTCATTCATCATCAAAGTTTATTACATATCTTATGTTTTGTAGCCGGAGAAATTACTCTACCACTCAATCCTCCCCACCGTAACCATAATACTGTACTACGATTACATGTTTGTATTTCTCCTTAAGGGAAAATTTGCTTATTTCGACGTTAAGGAGAAATACAAGAAACTTGTATCTAATTAGAAATGCAAATTTTGACTGTTACATGAACATATAGATTTTGTAGTAAACAGTCTATGTAGCCTTCAAGCAGATGACTATACTCAGTTGCTTACTTGCTTAACCAGTGTGAATTTAAGATTGTGAAGTGATGGCCAGTGGTACAAATGTATCGAAAAAAGTTGATGGGGACTTTAAAAGGCGGTCCCGGGAGCAGGAATGGGAGAGAATTCACACCCCTGCCTCTTTACCCTCTGAACAATTATCGAAAACAGAAGGCTTGAAGTAAGCCGGTGTTCATCCATGATCTAACACGGATAGGGTCTCAAATAAGCTACTGTAAAGCTTCCTGATCCTTGGGTAACTAAACTAATAATTAGCCAGAGAGGAGACTGTAATTCCCGTAAACTAATAGGGTATTAAAGTGGTCGCAATCCCCGCCCCTACCCACAACGCCCCTGGTAGCTTTTCTTTACCGATTTTCATATACGAGACGCTTGAACGTTTCTGAACAGATGGTTGGGCTAGAGTTTCCCATGCATGAAAGAGGGAAGGGGGGAGGGAGGTGGGGTAAGTGCGACCGTGTAAGTATAGTTTGAAGTTTTTCAGTCCTTTTTTTGCCCTTTTATATGAACCCCTCACATTCCTGATGATATAATAAATAATATTAAACTGATCATAGTTTATATTATTGATTATTTTCATTTATCATCAAAGTTTATTACACATCATATGTTTTGTCCCGGAGAAATTACTCTACCACTCAATCCTCCCCACCGTTACCATAATTCTGTACTACGCATACATGTTTGTATTTCTCCTTAAGGGAAAATTTGCTGATTTCAACGTACAGGAGAAATACAAGAAACCTGTATCTAATTAGAAATGCAAATTTTGACTGTTACATTAACATATAGCTATTGTAGTAAATAGTCTATGTAGCCTTCAAGCAACTAGCTATACTCAGATGCTTACTTGCTTAACCAGAGTGAATTTAAGATTGTGAAGTGATGACCAGCGGTACAAATGTATCGAGAAAAAAAAGTTGATGGGGACTTTAAAAGGCGGTCCCGGGAGCAGGAATGGGAGAGAATTCACACCCCTGCCTCTTTACCCTCTGAACAATTATCGAAAATAGAAGGCTTGAAGTAAGCCGGTGTTCATCCATGATCTAGCACGGATAGGTTCTCAAATAGGCTACTGTAAAGCTTCCTGATCCTTGGGTAACTAAACTAAACTAAACTAATAATTAGCCAGAGTGAATACTGTTATGCTCGAAAACTAATAGGGTATTAAAGTCGTCGCAACCCCCGCCCCTACCCACAACGCCCCTGGTAGCTTTCGTTTACCTAATTCCGTAAACGAGACGCTTGAACGTTTCTGAACAGATGGTTGGGCTATAGTTACCCACGAAAGAGGGAAAAGGGGAGGGAGGTGGGGTAAGTGCGACCGTGTAAGTATAGTTTGAAGTTTTTCAGTCCTTTTTTTGCCCTTTTATATGAACCCCTCACATTCCTGATGATATAATAAATAATATTAAACTGATCATAGTTTATATTATTGATTATTTTCATTTATCATCAAAGTTTATTACACATCATATGTTTTGTCCCGGAGAAATTACTCTACCACTCAATCCTCCCCACCGTTACCATAATTCTGTACTACGCATACATGTTTGTATTTCTCCTTAAGGGAAAATTTGCTGATTTCAACGTACAGGAGAAATACAAGAAACCTGTATCTAATTAGAAATGCAAATTTTGACTGTTACATTAACATATAGCTATTGTAGTAAATAGTCTATGTAGCCTTCAAGCAACTAGCTATACTCAGATGCTTACTTGCTTAACCAGAGTGAATTTAAGATTGTGAAGTGATGACCAGCGGTACAAATGTATCGAGAAAAAAAAGTTGATGGGGACTTTAAAAGGCGGTCCCGGGAGCAGGAATGGGAGAGAATTCACACCCCTGCCTCTTTACCCTCTGAACAATTATCGAAAATAGAAGGCTTGAAGTAAGCCGGTGTTCATCCATGATCTAGCACGGATAGGTTCTCAAATAGGCTACTGTAAAGCTTCCTGATCCTTGGGTAACTAAACTAAACTAAACTAATAATTAGCCAGAGTGAATACTGTTATGCTCGAAAACTAATAGGGTATTAAAGTCGTCGCAACCCCCGCCCCTACCCACAACGCCCCTGGTAGCTTTCGTTTACCTAATTCCGTAAACGAGACGCTTGAACGTTTCTGAACAGATGGTTGGGCTATAGTTACCCACGAAAGAGGGAAAAGGGGAGGGAGGTGGGGTAAATGCGACCGTGTGAGTAGTTCGAAGTCTTTCATTCCTTTTATTGCGCTTTTATATAGGCCCCTCACAGTCTGATGATATAGTAAATAATATTAAACTTATCATAGTTTATATTATTGATTATTTTCATTTTATCATCAAATTTTATTACATATCATATGTTTTGTCCCCGGAGAAATTACTCTACCACTCAATCCTCCCACCGTACCCATAATTCTGTACTACGAATATATGTTTGTATTTCTCCTTAAAGGAAAATTTGCTTATTTCAACTTTAAGGAGAAATACAAGAAACTGTTAAGGAGAAATATAAAAAACTGTTAAGGAGAAATACAAACTTTTCCCCCTAATCCTCATTAGTAGGAAAAATACGTTCGGGGGAAATTTTTTAAGGTCCAAAAAAGGTATATCCTAAGATCTTATTAATTTAATCTCAAAAGACATGTAGCACATTAGAGCACATCATGACAAGTATTTCATGAAAATTTAGATATTAAAACATCATTTATTTCCATGTTATTCGTGTTTTCCCTCAATTTCCCCTTATGGTACACTTTTTTCCATTTCCCCCTATGGGTCAAACCAGTGGTATATATATATATATATATATATATATATATATATGTATATATATATATATATATATATATATATATATATATATATATATATACATATACATATACATATTACCTGCAGGGAACGTTAACTATCAACCATTAGGAGACTGAAACAGCAGTAAAATCAAAATAGGTTGATATATCTGACACAAAACTTACAAGTGTTCGTTTGCGATGGGAACAGGTATGAACTCATGTGTGTGTGTGTGTGATATTATCAAGATGGGACATCCAGTCTACTTTCCATCTTGGGCCCCTCCCCCCTAAAAAAGATTTGCAGTTCCCTGACGTGGAGATGTGCGATGCATCAAATACAACCCAACCCTCCCCTCCCCGACCCCCTTTGTCGCCTTACACCAAACAAGAAAGAAAAGAAAACTATAATTTTTGGGCATTCCCATGCTATACCTCAAAACTAGTTTTCCTCTCTTCTTGAAAGAGAATAGTTTCTCTTTCTGGCGTCTTATTACTCTTAATTAAGAGAAGTTTGGCAAATTAACTTATAGGTGGAATGGTGTGTCGTGTTTCTAGGAATAACAATAACTATACTGCTGTGAGAATTCCTGTGCATAGTCCGGAATATAAAGTGTCAGCAATTTGTTTTTATTTTTAGTATTGCCTCGTCTATACGTCAAGACACATCTTTATATCGTTTGTGTGTATATCTTACATAATACTGTCTGATACTTTACGGATTGTTTGTTGTCTTTAGTGTAAACATTTTCCAATGAATTATCATCCAGTTGCTTGGCATTTTGGTAAGTACCACATTAATATCAAAACATCGTATAATGTCAAATATATTATATATATATTATATATATATACATAATATATATATATATATAATATATATACAATATGTGTGTGTGTGCGTGTACCATGTAGTCAAAAATGTGTAACTATATAGGCATCAGTTTTCAACTACACAATTACAATGTATCAGCTCATGAATGTAATGGAGATCTGAGGGCTTAAAAGTCAAACAGTTTTGGCCTCCTAGTTTTATCAAGCTAACAAAATGTGCTACTTTCTTAAAGTATTTTCCCCAGACGCCCAGACAATCCATGTTAGGTCCATTCCGGGGCAAAGAGCAGGGTTCAGTTGGTCATTTAAGATTTCTCGACGAGGCAAAATTCTCGTTTGCAATCTGAACCTATAGGTGATAGTTATTTGACATTTTCTTCTTGCATATTCATGGGTACCCCACCCCTTCCACCCCCCCCCCCTTCAAAGGTACATCATTTGTTAACTTTAGTGTATATCGATCTGGACATATATTGCTGGTGAGTATATTCCTTTTCGAGTAGTACAGTGTCCTACATTGCCGGCTGTTACAAAGAATATGGAATCAATTGATCGAACAAAACTCAATGGCTTTTTCAGGTAGAAATATTCCTAGTATCTAGTATGGCACTTCATCATCGTTGTCGCACGTGTATACACGTCTAAACGTGGAACACTGTGGTGTGACAAATTACCAATGACCACAATGACCAAGACCACGAGCTGACCACGACAACGACCTGACCAAGCTACCAACTTGAGAAGGCCTTGTCTTGATACAAGACTGAAAACCTTCAACTGTATTAGCATATATACTATTCATTATACTATGTGACGAATGGCAATGCTCTCTCTCGTTGTAACAGTGTCACTTCTTAAAATGTAAAACAGGAAACATTAAAACGACAAATTTTAAACGGCAATCAATATTCAACGACACATTAATATGAAGATACGGAATATTCTTCCGTATAATCATTTATTAAAAAATGTTGATATCCAGCTACCCTTATTCTTTGTTGAACAAGTGAATAATCAAAAGATGGGCGGGGTCTACTGCCTCGTTTTGTCAACAAAAGAAGGGGTCTATGAATGAAAATGAAAGTCATTGATCATAGTTTTACTTTCTTTTGAGGAACTTGTTAATGTTTTGGGGGTTGTATTTATTTATTAATTTTTGGCCTTAAATCAAGACGAGCAATGGAGAAAACACCGCGTTGCTATTAGCAGGCCTGACGAGGGATAGCGTGGAGGGGAGAAAACACGGTATAAAGAATATTTTATTCTCATTTTCAAGAGGAAATAGGAATGTAATTGCCCCCGGGCTAGACCTGGCTCTTGTCGCGTGTAGCTGTTGGGAGTTGTGCATCCAGACATAAAGTTTACGAGAATTTCTTGCGAACTATAAGGACTCTCCGAATTAAGAAATTGTATGTCATGCTGCCGTTTGCTTTTTGCTTTTTGCAAGTGCTTAATATTGATATGACTATAAAGGAAAAGGTGGGTGACGGAATATTCATAATTAAGATACAAATATAGTTTAATTAATATTTCACTTGTTGCTTAGCCGCATTTTGTGTTGACGAGTCACCATTTGGTAGTACCATAGGCCTTGGATACTTGGAAACTTTATTACCATAATTCCACAAATAATTCAATGATGTGTTGAACTCAAAAAGTTTATATGTAGGATTACAATTTTTGTAACCTAGTATATATAGATGGATCACCCATGTGATGAAGCCATACACACAGTTCTCTTATTTGCAAAGGCAGCTTTTCAAGTTCATATGTGATAAATATATACACACACACATACACACACACAATACAATGCTTTAACAATGCGTTTATAAGTCAATCAGGTCACTTTTATCGGTGAGCTGATAAGAGGCCTATAAGTTTGATATGGTAAGATTGAAATATATAGGCTAGCCTGAAATTGAAAGCACGGTTCAGCCTATAGTTAATGTCTATCCCATGTCAAACATGCCTTGCCTTATTCCTTCCTGTTAAGGAAAATATCACATATTCCTGGTAATAACGTTTTTTCCGTGAATTGCCACATCTATGAACACATTATAACATGACCTAACCTTGCTACACAACATTATGCATGGTATGTTTTAAGCAAAAGACCTTGCCCTGATTGAATATGGAAAAGCCGGTTTTTTTTTTTTATATTCTTCTTTGATAAGAAGAAACACAATTATACGGTACTAAGTATATCCTATTCTTCATACTAACTCAAAGATTGAGATCTGCCAGACTATCTCTACCGGAAATAAATTTACTTCCTTTCGACGAGGTCAAGCTATCGTTTCCTGTAACACGTGTTTATTAAGCTAATGAAATATCTCGAACAAGTAAAGTCAATGGGTTGTTGGTACTTCATATGACCTTCGTTCTTTCTTTTTTTCTTCCTATTTCTTAAAGTGGACGAGTATATTTTTTTTGCTGCTGATACCACGTGTTAAACTACCGTGGTGTAGCTTGGGCCTACGTTTCTTCCTTCCATACGTAATACAGTGGTACAAGGGCGTAGGAACCGGGGGGCTGGGGGCGCCAGCCCCCCAGTGAAAAATGTGGAGGGGCGGAAGTATCATTCCGCCCCCCCCCCCCGCTTCGCAAGTCAGAAAACCCCTTTTTCATTTCCAAATGAGAAATAAAATCTCATTTGGAGCACCAAATTGCATCTAAGGCCTGGTGAAAATACAAAATTAAGTTTACAAAATGGAGTGGGTGTTGAAGTGTGCTATATTGCACCAAATTGCATCTGAGGCTACCTGGAAATGCAAAAAATTCCAAAGAGGAGGGGGACACCCCCTCCCCTTAGACCCCTCCCCCAGACCGGCCATCAGTCTTCAGCCCCCCCCCCCCACTCAAAAGTACCTTCCTACGCCACTGCAGTGGTATTTATCACGCAGTCGAAAGACGCGAGCAAATTATTTCAATGGTAAAACTAGAATTGTCAGACCTTGATTCAGGAGCGGGTTGCAGGCGTACAACCCCTCGTCCTCACCCCAAAATAATTTTCTTGCTTACCATCAGGAGCCGTAAGTCGTGATCAGGCTTGCCCCCCCCCCCCCCCCACCTACACCCCTGACACACACGTTGTTGTTTGGGGACCTCACTTTTCACATTTATGAACATGGCGACCCCCCAGTGGGGAATTGTATGTCCTGGTAAAGGGATATACAGATAAAAAGTATGCCCTGTCCTTAAGTTGAGACATTGTTATGTCATTGAGGTTGCTTACTTGCAAAATGGAGTTATATGTTTAGGTCATTGATGTCCAGCAGTTTTGTTCCATATTTTTTTCCCACAAATAGTGGCAATTTCTGTTTCCCTTTCACAACTGTTGGTGCCCACTCCAAATTTTCTTTAGTCCACGCGAAAAACAAAATCCGATGTTTTATTAATGCCAGTATATACAAGTGTCCTGGTGACACATGTTGATACTCGAATGTAAGATGAATAATTAATCACCAAGTAATCTTTCGTTACTAAAATATTTAGGAAGATATCTCGAGCGGCAGAAATCTGGCAGAATTTGCAACGTTTGTACAAAATGGCTAGAATTTCACGAATCATAGCCTGAAAGCCTGCTTATATGACCAGGCCTGCCGGCTGGGTGGGGAGGGGGAGCATGTGGTTACAGCCTGGGATCCGATAAAAATTAAGGGACCCTGAAAAATATGATATGATGAAGAAAACAATTATAAAGGAAGATATGTAAAGACTTCAAAAAATGAGGTGACATTATTGTCACAAGGGCCAGACGCCATGGTACCGACGTCCCTGCTTGAAATGAACTGTTTTGATCGTTTGATCCTCTGTCAATTTCACGTTGTGTTTATAGGTGTCAGGAAGGTCATATATCCAATGCGGTTGCTATTATTAAAATGATTAAGAAAGTTTCCTCATGCACGACCAATCACCGTGTCCGAGCTCACGTATAAGCCCAGTAGATACAGACGGATTGTCTCATACGAGGGTATTGGGGAAATACTTTTGGGTGTGTGAGAAGCAACTTCAGTACATCCCACCTTGCCCTACAAAAAGGGCGGAAATTGAAAAGATTTCAAATTTTAGTTAAAATGTTGAATTGGAAGCCCCCCCCCCCCCCCCCTCCGACGTGTAAGTTGCCCTGGTGGACTTCTACCACATTTGTGGTCGCTTAAGCGTCCGACGTAAAAAATATAGCTGCTGAGTATGATTATCATTATGATTATTATTATAATATAACACACGGTGTAGTGGTGTTAAATATAATAATAATGAACGGTTGTAGTCCGCCGGTATCCGTCAAAAAGACGCTCATGGCGCAGTGAACTTAAAAACAGTGAGAAAGGGTCAAGCAAGTAACACACGAAGAATAAGATAATAAAAGGTATAAGTCAATAATTATAGAAGTTGTTGAATTCTAGAACAGATGAGTTTTCAGATTAGATTTGAAGGACACCAGACAAGGAGAAAGTTTGAACGCGTTCAGGTCATTTGTTCCGAAGATGTGGGACAGTACAGAAGCAAAACATCGGTTTCCCCCAAGATCTGTTAGTATAGGCTTCATGGTGGGAAGACGTTAATTCCGAAACGAGCGGCAAATTCACGGGGTGTACTGTAAGACTGTGATAACATACAGGAATGATAACTCACAATGCCATAGTGATATAAAATACATTAACGATGTTATAAAGCAAAACAAAGATGCTTCCTCATACGATGATTTCGTTGAAAAATACTATGACGATGGTATGGCTTAATATATTGATGATATCCACGCATGCACGAGGATGATATTTCTCACGAAAATCATCATATCGCATACGAAAAGTGACGCTATAGCAAGCGATGACGATGTTATAACAGATTGAAGATAAAGCTATATACATAAAGACGATTTTTTTTTGAGATACGATGGTTATGTTATAACTTAACATGTTGACCATATCACATACGATGGTTATGTTACAACGTAAGGGTGTTGACGATATCACATACGATGGTTATGTTATAACGTAACATGATGACCATATCACATACGATGGTTATGTTATAACGTAAGGTGTTGACGATATTACATACGATGGTTATGTTACAACGTAAGGTGTTGACCATATCACATACAATGGTTATGTTACAACGTAAGGTGTTGACGATCTCACATACGATAGTTATGTTATAACGTAAGGTGTTGACGATATCACATACGATGGTTATGTTACAACGTAAGGTGTTGACCATATCACATACAATGGTTATGTTACAACGTAAGGTGTTGACGATATCACATACGATGGTTATGTTATAACGTAAGGTGTTGACGATATTACATACGATGGTTATGTTACAACGTAACATGTTGACCATATCACATACGATGGTTATTTTACAACGTAAGGTGTTGACGATATCACATACGATGGTTACGTTACAACGTAAGGTGTTGACGATATCACGTACGAAGGTTATGTTATAACGTAAGGTGTTGACGATATCACATACGATGGTTACGTTACAACGTAAGGTGTTGACGATATCACATACGATGGTTATGTTACAACGTAAGGTGTTGACGATATCACATACGATGGTTATGTTACAACGTAAGGTGTTGACGATATCACATACGATGGTTATGTTACAACGTAAGGTGTTGACGATATCACATACGATGGTTATGTTACAACGTAAGGTGTTGACGATATCACATACGATGGTTATGTTATAACGTAAGGTGTTGACGATATCACATACGATGGTTATGTTATAACGTAAGATGATCGTGATATCTCATACAAAATCGTATACAATAATGGTACAATGACATCCAATGTTGATGGTGTATGTTTCAATGAACGAGACAGCTATAACGTTGACACACATTGTCCATGGTTACATTTACACTGTGTGTATGGGGTACGTGCTGCCCATATACATCGCTTCAAGAATCGACCCACGACCAATATAAAACAATAAGAGTCTAGCGCAGACATCCGAGCTCATTACAATAAATTGCACAAATAGACAATAAATATTTAATTATTTCCGAGATAAGGATGGTATTTTCATTGGATTCTATAGTTCCAGTGATATTGGATGAACTTTCCGGTACTTCGTCTAAAATTAGAAACAAGTTTTTCAATATCGGAAGCTGTTCCAGCTATAACTGTGACGGAGTTAAAATAGCATTAGATCTGGGACACATCGTTCGATGCAGACAGGCCTGAATAGCGGGAAATATGGGATGAAAATATATATATTTCGATTTTCATTATATATTTGTGTATTTGCCTACCGGCCCAGACCAACTGCTCTCGTCTCCCGCCCTTCATCTAGGTATTAGAAGTAACATTTCTTTGATTGGGAAGTCTCCGAAGTCAAATATCGTCTGTGCGAGCACGTACGCAGTTCCATTAGCAGCTTCTTCACTAATATCGTATATACCGCCAATGGTATCCTTGATGATGAATTGTGGGTAATAAAATATCAACGTCGTCCTGGAAGTATAGATCTTATTTCATACAGTTTCCAAATAACAAAGCCAGAGAACATTAATATTTGTATTAACTCACTGTCGATTCCGATATGATTCAAACGAAACATTAATCGTAGGCTATATTTTTATCGAGGACATTGGCGAGATCAGCGGGATCCTTCACGCAGGCCAGATTATCGGCAGATTCCTTTTCATTGTTTGGATTGGGGGTTAAGAACAGCGTTCAATAAATATGATGCATTTTCTGCATAATACAGTGAAACGAACTGCATCATATATATTGCTGTGAAATGACAACACGCAGGCAGCGTGCTATAGTGGTTGAGGTTTAGTTAACGATACGTTGACGTTAAAACATAATGCACTTATAAGACATAAAACATAAATGGCTAACAGCAGCATCTCATAATGGCACGAAGGGCGCATCTTACAGTTTGTCCATGGAACGCTGACAGGGTAACAATTCTCTGCTTGGCACAGGAAGGCTTACATGCAGGTTTTGGTATAGTGGGTAATACGGTTGGAAAAGAGTTGTCATTAAATTATATTTTGGAGGAAGAGCGGTTCAGTAAAGGTCACGGCCAATCACGTATAATTTCGGAACGGGCAGGCGAACGGATTGTGCCTTCAAACCAATTTGAATAGGCTTTTCGATACGTTGGACAATCTATGCTCTCTTTTTTTCTGAAAACGGAGAGGAAAGGAAATGACATCGTTATCCCCACTATGTCTTATATATTTCGTACCAAAATAAAATGCATAAACTGCTCAGAAATATTGCCAATCAAAACAAATTTCTCAACAAGTTTAGTTAAGTTTCTATAGCTTTGGGCTGCTTTGCTGCTCTTTAAAGCCTATACTAACACTTCATAACTATAACAATTGCGGGCAACACTGGCACACCACCAAATGAGAATTCTGGCTTTAAGCCTACTTGCACATACTTGTTGCAGTGGTGTTAACATTGTGATTTTACGATTGGCTGTTACGGCTGAAAACCAGCTCATTTCAGGAGGGGGAGAGGGGGGGGGGGGTAAGGGAATATATACAAGGGGTTAGTTTGCGTGGTTAATTTTCGCCAACTTATATATCGATCTGAGTTTTCATTATGGCGTTCGCATACATATTTTTGTACCATTCATACTCCATAAAATCGGAGGCGAAATGTAAATACAGTTACAATATTTTTAATACAAATGTCTGCGTTGTATAGTCTAAGGCTACGTTTGTTACTCCAAATATGGAGAAACAAAAATATCGAGAAGCAGATTATCTGTAATAACCGTTTCATAAGAATTAATAATTCAACATAATAATTTAAGATTCTAATATAGTCTCTGTCAAGCCGGGATTATGTACAGCAATGGTCAGAAATGTCAGACATAATGGTTCTCCAATTTTGTATATAACTCAGTTCAGCGATATAGATTTAATCCGTTCCCCGTTGCAATGTTTTTCAGATATATTCTTTCTGCAAATCCTCAGGCTTGGAAAAGTTCATTTCAGGCTGAGGTAGCCATCGCTCCAGAAGATCATCTCATAAATATGATTTCCAATACTCCAAGTCTTTCAAGAGTGGTTTTGCTCTCTCACTTAATCCGGCCTGTTTCTCTTCCTCGATGTGCATGTGCATGATAAGTGGAACTTGCTCTTTAATCTCTACGATGATAACTGGAACATCATATTTAGAATCCCTTTTCGTACTCTCTATATGAGACCAAAGTTCAGTATTTTCAATTTAAATGTCTACACCGACTTCTTGCTACCAATAGGCTTCTATATTTAATGCAACAATAAATACCCCCCCCACTCCCTCCCCCTGTCCTTTCTGTAAACTGTATACGGAAGCCATTGAACACCTATTTTGGGACTGCCATGCAACCTCCAGGTTTCTATATTAGATACCGAGCAACTATAGTTTTTAGGAGACAATTTATTTTGACCAAAAAGGATTTTGTTTGTTTGGTTATAACATGCATTTACTTCAAGAACATCGGCCTAAACATACATGGGGTAACAGATCGTTCGTAGTAGCTGCTCCTCGCCTCTGAAATGAATATATGTAACATATATATATATAATACTCGTGAATAAATGACATGGACAAACTTTAAAATGAAAGACATCAATGAATGGAAGGGAAATTGATTGATTGATATATTTGTTTCACAGATTTTTCCAGGCATCTCGTCGTTCTGTTTGTCTTAGATGTGATGTTGGTCGTTTTTGCATCGCCTGTAAAAAGGTCTGCCAATATATGTCACCTTACCGTCTATACCATAAGACAGCTAGAAATTATGTCCTCAAATCTGGATCATGACATGGTGAGTGTTTAATACTTTGTGGAAAAAAATATGGCACTACTCGGTCTTAATTCTGTGTGTATATATCTTGTATTTTAATATGAGATATGTTATGATATATTCCAAATCTCGTTAGACGAACTTGATTCTTCCATAAAGCCTTATAGATTAACGTTGAAATATGGTGTGATACACGTGCTCATTGGATGTTTCCATTTACGCAATTACTATGTTTCAGGGGGTGGGGTGGGTGGGGGCAAGCCTGATCGAGTTCCTGCAGGTTAGCAAGAAAATGCTCTGTTAATACCACCATCCCGGGAGGAGAACTTAGCCAGGAAAAAAGGGGGAAATCCCTTCCCGGTGACTGGACTGTTCCCAGAAAGAAAACTTAACTTCCGGAGTTTTACACACAAGTCTTGATCGAGTTCCTTCAGGTTAGCAAGAAAATGGAATAAACAGACAAAAACAGTAAAAGTAAATGCATATTAGGGTAAAGAAGACAAGCAAATTATTTTCAGAATTGAAGCGCTTACGAAAAATAGAACTTAGAGGAGGGAGAACTTTCTTTACTGAGAGGCTGCCCCAGCTCTGTTAATACCACCATCCCGGGAGGAGAACTTAGCCAGCAAAAAAGGGGGGAAATCCCTTCCCGGTGACTGGACTGTTCCCAGAAAGAAAACTTAACTTCCGGAGTTTTACACACAAGTCTTGATCGAGTTCCTTCAGGTTAGCAAGAAAATGGAATAAACAGACAAAAACAGTAAAAGTAAATGCATATTAGGGTAAAGAAGACAAGCAAATTATTTTCAGAATTGAAGCGCTTACGAAAAATAGAACTTAGAGGAGGGAGAACTTTCTTTACTGAGAGGCTGCCCCAGCTCTGTTAATACCACCATCCCGGGAGGAGAACTTAGCCAGCAAAAAAGGGGGGAAATCCCTTCCCGGTGACTGGACTGTTCCCAGAAAGAAAACTTAACTTCCGGAGTTTTACACACAAGTCTTGATCGAGTTCCTTCAGGTTAGCAAGAAAATGGAATAAACAGACAAAAACAGTAAAAGTAAATGCATATTAGGGTAAAGAAGACAAGCAAATTATTTTCAGAATTGAAGCGCTTACGAAAAATAGAACTTAGAGGAGGGAGAACTTTCTTTACTGAGAGGCTGCCCCAGCTCTGTTAATACCACCATCCCGGGAGGAGAACTTAGCCAGCAAAAAAGGGGGGAAATCCCTTCCCGGTGACTGGACTGTTCCCAGAAAGAAAACTTAACTTCCGGAGTTTTACACACAAGTCTTGATCGAGTTCCTTCAGGTTAGCAAGAAAATGGAATAAACAGACAAAAACAGTAAAAGTAAATGCATATTAGGGTAAAGAAGACAAGCAAATTATTTTCAGAATTGAAGCGCTTACGAAAAATAGAACTTAGAGGAGGGAGAACTTTCTTTACTGAGAGGCTTCCCGGTGACTGGACTGTTCCCAGAAAGAAAACTTAACTTCCGGAGTTAAACACACAAGTCTTCTAGCCACCAGGTTAGTTACTCTGTATAGCTATATAGTACACTGGGAGGAATATAACAGGAAAAGAAAGAGGGAGGGATAGTAACTCTTAGAACAGCGGCAATACAGCAAGGATATCTGTATAAAAGAAAGAAAAGTAATACATTACAGAAGACTGCACTCGGCATAATTGCAACCATTCCAACATTAACCGCAGCCACCGCACCTAAACCATTACCCCCAACCCGCCTCCCCCATCCCCAACCGCACCCTTTTCAATGTATTTAAAGTTAGGTATACTTCAGCTACTTCTAACTATCATTTAATAAAGATTAGTACGATTACTATATCTAATCCTTATTTAATCGGTTTTGTCACGAAATAATTTCTATGACAATTTCAATTTTCTAGTTTTCTAAGGTTTACTTTCTAAAAATGTTTTATAGAATTCATGTTAAGTTATACACTGACCTTTAATCTCTCCTTTTGTTTTTTCTGCAGCGAGAGGCAGGGCGAATTCAAAGTGCAAATGGGATCAACGGATTAGAGACAATAAGGGATCATCTCCCGTTTCTCAGGTCAGATGTAAGTTCTTTAGACCAATTTTTTAAAATTAAAGGGTATTTTAATTACGTTTTTCGCCAGCTTCAACGTTCACGATATGTATACAGCAATTGGTTCCACCTGCTTCAAGATCATCATATTATTTTCTAATCTGTGCTTACTGTAAACCAACTCTATTAAATGCTTACATGCTACCATTAAAATAAAATCAAACAGAATCTTTCGATTGGCGATAATTGAAGAATGTTTGCTGGCTTTCAAAACAATATCGTTTAAACACACTCATAGGAGAGTTACATATGGCCGAACCTATGCCTGGCTGGTATACAAAATATATGGCACCAGTAAAGTTATTATTGTCCGATGTCTGATGAAAGCTGAAAACCCACCTCCCCCCCCCCCTTCCCCTGTCCACCCACCCGACCCAACACCCTTCCTTCATTGGAAATGTATAATAGGAGTAATTCATATATTAGATACAGGATATGGCTATAGACACACCCGCAGAGTTAGTGTGGTAGTATAATGAAAAGGCAGATTACTATATAATTGTAAGCGCCACGCATACGGTGACGTACAAATTGGTAGATATGACAAAATCGCCACCAAGGATGAATACTTTGACGGGGTAAACAAGGACATATATGATACACTATTTGCACGGGTATTTATAGATTTGTGACAATATTTGTGCTCACAACTTTACATGGTGTGACATGAGCTTATCAATCTCCGTACTGGTCAACGAGCGACGCCTCATTGGGCTCTTGGTAGTCCCTTAAAACATTGTTCATTTTTTCCTAAATATATAATTTATACAAATAGTACTTTTTTCTTCGAACTTTGGTGTCTTATTTCTCTCTCCACCTCCAACTCTATCCACCTCTCTGTCTCTCTCTCTCTTAATATATAAATATATATATATATTGATTACAGATAACGTCGGCAAACGAAGCTCTGTGGATTACACGGTTTTCTAACATATGTAAAACTTTGAAAGCTGCCTTCCACAGAGTGAGAGAACAAGAGGGCGAAATATCGAGGCTCTCTGAGATGACGTCATTTCAATATCCAGTCAGTAATATCCAGAAGAAGTTACAGAGCTTAACGTCGAGAATAAGAATTTGGGTAAAAAATTTGTATTTAGCGTCGATTGCGTCCCAACACGCACACTCTTTCAAGATAGATTGATTGATTGACTTCCTGCTCGGCTTGCTTGGTTCCTGAATTGATTGGTTGTTCGATCTATCGATTGATTGATTCGGATGGCGGATTAAGGATTTTATAAATGAAATGCAATATTTATAAAATAAAAATGTTGATAAATGTTACCTGAGTGTGTGCATGAATGTTGGAGTTTGAATGTTGGCAGATTCGATAAGGTGTCCCCAAAGTCATTGGGGAGTATTTTACGAATATACGATTATCAGTGTGGTCCATTATAAATCCCTAACAGAGAAATGTACATAATCAAGAGCGTAGAAAGTGCGCAAAAAGTATAACAAAAATTAGCCACTTACCTGGTAAGCTCACAACAATCGGTACAGGATATGGTGGAGAAGGAGGGGGAAAGGTTAAAGTAAGAGTGAGTTCAATATTTCTGCACCCGAGGGATTAGATCATCTCCCAGATAAAAAAAAATACTTGACGTTTAATTTTTTATTTCCTTCTCTCCGCAGATGCAATTCAAACAGATTAGCGATACGAGGTTGGACACGGAAGTTACTTATACCACCCCATGTGACGTCACTTGTATGTCTCAGCGGAATCTGTACGTTGTAAATTTATTAAAGACATTCGTCTATGCCAGCCTTGAGCAGGAGGAACGACTCTGCAGCCTATAAGAAAGAATAAAGAATATTGTAAGAAAAATATACCTAAACGTTGTGCAATATTTCGAACAAAAGTTTGGTTTACTTTAGTAAGTGAAGAAAACTTGATTATTTAATTATATGTATATCTTTTAAAAGAGACGGATTTTTATTTTTTTATTCTTTTTTATTTTAGAGAATTATTTCTGGGTGACTTTATGTTTTCCATATGAACAAATAATTTCTGATTCTCTTTCGGTTTAATATAGTATTTATCTTCGTTGTTTTGGAATCAACATTTTTAAAGAGATAGACCCTATACATATGTGTTTCATTTTTTGGGGATTAAGTTCCAAAATCAAAATAATATATATATATAAATGATATATGTTACATCCTTTATTAAACGCTGCACAATTTTGTTCAATTTTTGTAATTTTTGTAAGGGAAAAGATTATCTCCTTAAAATATGAAACTTGACTAGTCAAGTGAATGAAATACAATGGTATTGAATCGAATGTATATATATATATATCATGTTTCTTTCCAGACTGAACTCACTTAAAAAAAAAAATACTTTCACAAAATTCATAATTACTTTGCTTTAATATTCCGTCATTAGGATAACTGAAGACTCGAGTAAGTCTAAGAATATCGCCAACCCCTGTGGCAGCTATAGTATAAGTCATTTTTATTTAAATCGCTCTTTTTTTCAAGTGGGTTATAGTACACATAATTTCAATTATCACAAGAAAGTAAATTAGAAACCAAAGCTGAGATGCCAACATAAATAAACAGAAAACGATGGCACAATAATATTGATAAAGGGATAAAATATCGATCAAAACTTCAAGTGCACCCTCTCACTTTTTCATATATGAGTTAAGGCATCTTGTCAGATTGTTTTCTTTAATTTTTTTAAACTTTTTTTTTTATAAATATGTAGATGCTTTAAGAAACTAAAATGCTAGAGAAGTCCATCTTGGTGGACTAGTCAATTTTTAGTTTAAATAATGAAGTATTATGCGAAAATTATGAATTTACCAATTTCTTCCTAATTTTGCCTGTCATCAATCGATTAATAAACCAGTGTCACTTTTCCACATGTTAAATAATAAATAACCAGCAAATTCGTTTTCCACGAAGAGAGGAGACACTGCATTGAAACGGATGAATATAGACTCGGCTCTAAATTAAGGATTCCATTGTAAATGTTGTGCATATATAATATGTAGGGTCATGGCGTGATTCTTGAAAATTATCTACGGAAGCCCTGAATCCTGACCACTTAGAGCGAAATTTAGTGTCCATAGATCGAATAACAATTGATGAGGATTTAACAAAACCAAACGTTGTTTCACCCAGTTGTCTATACTGTTCTGTCATGTCCCGTCGCTTTCAGAGCACTCGTATTGTCAGTATGAATATCATGTTTCTATCAGATAAAGGTTAGGAACTGTTTGTACTGTCAATACGAATGCTTTGAAGCTTGGTATGGGAGGACAGTTTAGAGAGGTATTAGCACTAGTATCAGATGAAGGTTAGGAACTGTTTGTACTGTCAATACGAATGCTTTGAAGCTTGGTATGGGAGGACAGTTTAGAGAGGTATTAGCATTATGAAATTGTCCCAATTGGCTGGTTGTTTTCGCCTCTACATGTATCTTCAAATAGTGTAAGAGATTTATAACTCCATTGCCCACACTGTTACGGAAACGACATGTAAATAATTCGTATCCGGCAGAAAGAGTTTCCAAGGGTGTTAACGCATAAAAGAAAAGATGGACGAGGTTTCGAATGGCATTTTGAATAATAATATTTCTATATTCTACAAATAATATGGACAATAGAGGTGAATGGTACAAAGTGAATAACAAAGAGTACAGTTAACTTAAGGCGCCAGATAGAAAGAAATAACTTATCTATTAAGACTGGGTCTGAAGCCGATGAACTCGATGGTGTCGTAGAGCTGGGCCTTTGCGATGATCCGCGATAAAGAGTACTTCGTCAAAAGGCGTGGCGCGGAATTAATAAATGATTAAAAAAGTTCATCCAAGGACAATTGTAATAATTAAAAAGGGATCCGCTTCAGTTCACTGGATGGAAGTAAAATATGGTATGGAAAAGGGAAAGTCCATTCCGTAGCAGAAGTGAAGATAAATAGATAAAATGAAAGTCACTAAAGACTTGAAGATCCTTCAGTCAGAACATACTGTAGTAATGATAGGAATAAAACAGGTAACGCAATGTTACGGCAAAACAATAAAGAACCGTGCTATTGGAACGGGGTGAGAGGCGATGGTTCCCCAACAACGACGTATACACCTCTGACTGGTATCCGGACGCGGTACTAGCGTGGACTGTTGCGAGGGCGATGACGTAGAGATGACGTCATCTGTAAATGTAGTTGTGAATATTCAAGAGGTAAAGCATGCCCATAACAACACCCTGGCTTGCTTCATGAAGCCATTATCTTGTCTACGTAATATCCATATAGGAAATGTTCTTTCTTGTTAAAGGACATAAAGATAGGAAGTGTCTTCTTTTGTTAAAGACAATATATGCTTTTTATATGGATATATCCATATACAAAGTTAAGCCTAATTGTCATAAAAAGGTGGATTTATCGAACACCGCATTTTACAAATGAATAAGATCAGTTAATAACTGAACTTACATATATGCACTTGAATTGAATTTGATTCTCTATGTAGTTATCTATATCAGATCTCAAAGATTATCTTTCAATTTTTTTTATAGAGATCACTCTTAAAGAACCTTAGGGTTCCTTAAAACTGTAAAACTGATTCAGAATGGAGAACTCACACTGCAGCTGTATAGCCTAAATCTTGTATGCCTGAATGAATGGATCCCTTGTGACAACTATCAGTTTAGAAGTAATTTCAGAGACTGAGAAGAGGCTTTTTCCAAAAAACGATGTGATGATTTCTCGTTAAGCAATATATGTTAAGCAAAACTCATCATGTTTCATGTTTTGTACCTAATATGAACTCCATCCGTATCTTACCAATAGACGTTACCCATAATTATAGTACATATATAACTGGAGCAACTTGATGTCCAATTAACGATCGGATTTGAACCTATCCGCGGTAACAGTGTAGAACCAACCCCCACCCCCTCCCTATCTCCCTCCCTTCAAACACACACACAAACCTATCCCCCCCCCCCCCTCACACACACACACAATGAGTAATCCATTTCGGGTAGTTAGTCTCTGAAACTATCTATAAGATCTCTGATTCAATACTACCGTAATGTAGGGTATTGCAGTTATATCAAGAGGCAGTTTGTTTCAGAAGCATCTAGTGACGCTCAATCAACAAGCCTTAGTAACCCATAATTAACCATATCTATAGAGCCAATTTGTGCAAACAATAAATAAAAGATGCTGATTTCAACTGATTTTGGTAGGTATGGGTGTAAAGATTGACCAGAAAAGGGTAAGGTGGGATAGGGGGAGAGCAAGTTGCCTTCTCAGGGGGTCAAAGGTCATTGACCCTGACCTAATACACTATAAATTGTATCTCAGCAACAAAATGTGGTGTATGTTTGATCTTCATGTCAACATACACATGATTATTATAGAAGACAAAAATATATGACTCGTAGAACTAAATATGAATATGAGGTCACAGGTCAAAAATTGTGGTTTAATAATATAGCAGTTGATGTACTTATAACCTTGCCAGAGTAATCCTTATCACATTCCTAGTTAAAAAGGGAAAAGGGGCCACATTTCTTCTAGTGTAAATCATCTGGGTGGATAAATTACGCTGATTTCATCTCCTGGACGAAACACTAAGAGGCGAAGTCTACTCTGTCGAACGTGTAATGCAATGGCTTTTCATTTTACAATAGCGCCTTAAAATAATGTTTACTGGTTTTGTCATTAATGTGTTCCGTTGATCAAACGATCAAACGATGCATTTCCTAAGCCAATCTCCAGTAGTTGGAAAATCGGTGGTCAACAGGTGCGTATCCAGGGGGGGGGCGTTGGGGGCGCGCGCCCCCCGGGTAAGAAAAAGAGGAGAGAAAAAAAAGAGAAGAAAAAAGGAAAAAAGAGGGGAAAAAGAGGAGGAGAGGAAGGAAGGGAAAAGAAAAAGAAGAAAGAGAGAAGAAGGAGAAAAGGAGGGAGTAAAAGAAAAACGCGAAGACACCGGGAAGAGAAAGAGGAACAGTGACATCATTACAGCGCTGAAGGGTAGCCAGTGACGGATCAATGATTTCGTAAAAGTGTGCCTCACCCTACCCCTTACACCGACAACTCCAGTTTTTTGACGTTTCCATTTTCCTCTCTCACTAATGATCTATATATATACTATATATGGTCTATCATAACGCGTGTGTAGAATTGTGCTATGAAACCAACTGTGGCTGGTCTCGAACTCTACCGTGTCGTCGGGGAACATGACGCATTTTGGGATGGGGGCGACCGCCCCCCCCCCATTCCGCTTTTTTTTAAATGATATCGCTAAGTAATTTCAAAATAGAAAGTGCTTAGATGCAACTTACAAGGCCTGGGAAGTGTCATTTCCGGCGATCTGGGAGACATTTTCGGCCAAAATTTGCTTGTACGCTTCGCGTTAACAAATGGTCCTGGGTAGTGCCATTTCCAGCGATCTGGGAGGCATTTTCGGCCAAAATTTTCTTGTACGCTTCGCGCCAACCTATGGTGGCGCTACGCTTAGATAATTTGCCTACAGGCTTCGCCCCTCCCTTGGTAAATTTCTCGCTACGCGCCTGTTCGAATTTGTAACGCAAACAGCAGATATCACATCATATCAGTGAGCATTAAAATGGCGTTCCAGGATGAAAATCCTCAAAACTGTCCGACTTGCCTGAAAAAATAACCAAAAATTTTCGCGCGCGAAGCGCGCGTTCAACGTTTCGATGTCAATATCATATAAGCAAGCATCGGTTATTATATCGCATGCCATCATGTACCGTACGGTCCGTTCAAATTGCGCAGTATACCGCGGGATGCTAATGTAAACAACGACATGTCTCATGTAGATGTATAAATAGCATGGAGGTCCAATTATTTGTCAAAAGTTTCTTTTACATTAGTAATGGCGAATTAGGGGCTGCACCCCCGCCGAGCAATGGCGGAGCGTCCATACGGTCAGGGGGGCGGATGCCCCCCTGACGGACTCAAATGGACTGCTGGCGCCTTTTTCAGCTCTTTACCACTTTTTACTTATTCTAGATTATTGACTTTTTTATTGCGCTCTCATCTACTTATTGACATTTCTCACATTTTGTTGGTGTAATTTCGCGATGACACCCTATTCTTCGTTTATCTGCAAATTAGCCAGGCCCTGAAAGGGTCATTTCCGGCGATCTAGGGAGTATCTTTACTCAAAAATTTTCTGTGCGCTACGCGCCAACCAGTGGTGGCGCTCCGCTTAGATAGTGTCGAAAGCGCCCCTACAGACCATTCTCGCCCCTCCTGACCAATACCCCTAGCTCCGCCACTGCCGCCGCGCCTCTTACGCCTGTGTGTGTAGTGTTCGCTTTCGGGAATATCTGCTATTTTTTCATTTCCTTCAACCAAGTTTTATAATAGCCGTTAAAAGAGGTTTAATATTTCTACACCAATAAATTAACTGTGTCTGAATTTTCGAAAATTTCTGACCAACATTCTGCATCACACTTCCCCTCTACTCGTGCAATTTTGACCGGTCTGTTAGGGCTTCAAGGAAGTTTTTCTATATTGGTTGTCCATAGATGAAATTTTGTACAACATTATGGGTATGTTTTCAAGTGAGTTTATTCACGAGAAATGTGAATTTTCAAATTCTGAACAAATTTGGGGCTTAAAACCTTGAAAAGTGGGGCTGACGGGTATTGTGGGCCGCGACGTAGAATCACCTACAAAAGCAAAGACCCACAGGAGATGCGATCAGGTCGAACATGACGTGTGCCGGGTTGACAATCTTCAAAAAGGTTATGGATGGAAAAAAAACTATTAGGAAATACTTGGTTCTCAGGCCAAAAGTGTACATCTGGTTGGTCATTTCAAGCCCGAGAAGTGCCGTTTCCGGTGATCTGGGGGGTATCAAAACCAGAAATTTTCTTGTACGCTGCGCGCCAACCGATGGTGGCGCTCCGCTTAGATAGTAATTCGCGCCCCCCGGGTTAGAAAATCCTGGATACGCGCCTGGTCAAACAACATGACACTAGTTGGAAAATGTTGTCTGTACAAAAAGTAATTTAACCGCACTTTTGACCGCACTCTTGAATTCTGATTTCTGAGACAATATAACCTCAGGTTTTATTCTTCTAATATGTATAAATTTAAGGCTTACATTATTACAAGATATGACGAAATTCGAACTTACAATGAACCCGGAAAACTTCTTTCTAACTCTTTGTACAACCCTATAGTATAATAAAGCTGAAAATACTATAAAATAACTTTAAAATTGTCTGAATACAGCCAATTAGCGTTAGAGTTAGCACCTTAGCATATAACTAAGTACCAGGTATAGCATATTTAAGATATAAAGAATTGACAACCCACTCGTGTCATGCTGCTGAAAATTTCGGAATTTCAACGAGGGAGTTTGTAAATGTTCACGGTTTTCGTTTTGCCATCTCACTTGTTAATCCTGCCCCTTGGTTTTGGGGGACAATATTGCCTATGTTATGCATTGACTCCTTGCCGGCGTACTGTGCGTGCTTAACGTATATTCTTCATGTTTCTCCAATATGAGATGTAATGAAACACATCACACTACTGTTGTAATTGAACTACATAATGCTAGTCAGTTTGGTCACCAAAAAAATCTACTTACTTGCGGTACGGCACCCTCGTTACGTATCCACCCAGTTGGACATGTATTATTCTATTTGGAATACTATGATTCTACCACCCGCCCCCAATAATAAGACCCGAAAAATCTCAATCTTCTATGTGCGACTATGGATGACCAAAGTGTTTGGTTGGTTTCATTGTAGAGCTCATCGTTTGATAACCAATTGCTATTGGTCCATCTTATGTTGAGAATATTACGAAGCAGTTTCCTTTGAAAAGTGTCAGTTTTGCGATCAAGATCCTTCGTTGTGCCCCACAGTTTGCAATTGTACAAAATCAATACTCTTTCATAAAGCCTCGAAACTCCTAAGCGTAATGTTTCGGCTTATGTTTTTGCTTTTGAAAATACTTGACAGTGTGTTGAAAGCACCGTTGGTTATACCAATTCTTCGGTTAATATCTTTTACGGTCCCCAGCAAGCTTCCAACATATTTACACTTCTTCCAACTTTCATTTCCTTTTCTTGTGATTGAAAATTTCTCAATTTTTGTGCAATTGATTTTCAGATTCCTTCCTGTCAGTTTTTTCAGAAACTCGTTTTTCGATATCTTGCAGTATATGCTGACCAGTTGATGCCCAAGAGATATCTTCAGCGTATTGTTGGTCTACTGTGAAGAAATAAATTGGTGGTTGTGCTGTAATCATGATCAGCTAACTGAGATGGCAGGATAACTGCATCGATATCATTATCATCTGATTTCTGAAGAGTTGGCTAGATAAGTTATAAAAAAGAGTGCGCTTGTGGTGAACCAATGTTAGTGTTCAAAGGAAGTCCGAGTTTGCCCTCTAGTTTGTGGTACTTCAATGTACACAATAGATATGTGCAGCACTCAGCGCACGACGGCACTGTGAAGTTCCCGCAATCAACTCTGCAGTTGTAAAGGTCACCGATGATCTCGGCTAACCATTGACACTAGAGCATTTACACTACCAAGCTTCATTTCGTGCTCGGGGTATGATCCTCCTCCTTGCCAAGGTCAAAATCGGAGGAACAGATCCGAATCTGATCTGCAATTACACTACGACCTAGAACTGGAGCACCACAGGATATGATCTTGAGCAGGAGATCAGATCCAAGTCTAGCGAAAAAGCACCCTCAGTTTTGCGAAGGCCTCTTTGACGGGGTCATTTTTCCAAACGAGGAAAACAACCTTCCTTGCCATTGCAGTGGTAATAATTTTCAGGGGAGTAACCAACCCTCTTGTTCAGGAAGGGCAAGCTTCGAAAAATTTCTCCCAAAGAGCAACCAGCAGAAAATACCCAGTGGAGCAACTCGTGGGTGGGGTACATGGGCCTGCATTTGAGCCCCCCTGGGGATTCCATGGTAAATGCCTTTGGAGGGAGAGTATGGACCCGGAAGTTGATGTGTTAAACAGGAGAAGAGGACTAGCTCCCTTATTCACTTTTTTATTTCCTTCAAGTACACTAACGTCCACCACAACACTAATTTGTATGTCAAGAATTTGAATATCTTACTGAAATAAGCTTTCTTTAATTAATACATGAATAACCAGGGCAGCGTACATGATTCAACTCATTAAACAAGGCAATATTCAATACCAAATATAATTTCTGGAGGGACTATTAATTTCTGAAAAAGACCAAATACTAAATATTATTATTTTACATGACATACATACTTCAAATCTGGAATATCTCAAAATGCCATTTTGTCAACATTAATATATAGACTACAAATGGTGTATTCGGAGATCTCAAATAAGGTGAGCTTCTCGATTTTCTCAATATGCAAATATTTGTTTAGATACTAAACGCCGCCTGAATTGCTTGAGCCTAAATCAATTACATTGATTGGTTACTGCTTGAATGGGTTTCTGTGTGTTCGTTCTATCAAAATAACGTAATAATTTCATATTTGGCACGCTTATGGAATCTCTCAATACCACTGTAAATAAGTCTCTCTATAGTTTCTATATAGTCTCTCTTAATATTAATTTTGTTTTTCTTTCAATCACGTATAGTTCTATTCCTGTGAGGGTGGTAATGTGCTCATAAGGGTCACACTGCCGGTTTCATAATACCATATTTGCTTTTCTGCGGAATTCCTTCAAATTTTAATTATACCAACAGTTATTTAATATTTTCATGATGACACACGTGGCTGTTTCTATGATCGTAAGTTGTCGATAAGTACTGTGATTCTGACAATAAATGAGTAAGAATGCCGCAGAGTACGGATGAATCTTTATCGATAATTCACATCCTTTTTCGCGTTGTAAAGAAAAAACCACCATCACCAATCAAATAAAAAACATACCTTCTTTGGTAACTTTATATAAAAGTTCGGGGAACTGCATGTGGTGATTATCTTGTTTCCTTAATGAATAAATCTTTTTTTTTTAATCGTCCTGAGACCAATATATATATATAAAATTTGTAAGCTTTGAGTTTTCTATATTGATGACTTTTATGTTTAAAGGTGTTCGGCAATAAATAAAAAACATACCTTCTTTGGTAACCTTATGATAAATTCAGGGAACTGCATGTGGTGATTATGCATCTTGTTTCCTTAGGAATAAATGTATTTTTTAATCGTCCTGAGACCAATATATATATAAAAATGGTAAGTTTTGAGTTTTCTATATTGATGACTTATATGTCAAAAGGTGTTCGGCAATAAATACGAAAAAAAACATACCTTATTTGGTATCCGTATGATAAATTCAGGGAACTGCACGTGGTGATTATGCATCTTGTTTCCTTAATTAAAGAATAATGTTTTTTTAACTTTAATTCATAATATGTATCACCGTCGAGAAGTCTTTCCTTACTGAACTTTAAAAACCACATAGAAAACAAGAATACACTCATATCGTTCCCTCTCGATGATTATCGTATAAATTCAAGAAAAGTGATGAAATCGCTAGCGATAGATTGAAATATATAGCAAAAGGGGAAAGCAGTATGTCTTTTCTGAGACCAATATATAAAATTCGTCAGCTTTGGATTTCCTTTATCGATGACTAATATGTCAAAAGGTATTGGACTATCCGTAAAGATGACCACAATAATTAATAAAATTCATTCATTCATTTAGATAGTCATGAAATATTTGTCATACTCTAAATGTCATGCATTGACCGTGGCTTTAAATCCGGAAGAAACAAGGTGTTACACCAATAAGAATATCTTAAAAGGAAATGTAGAAAATGGTATAAAAAAAAAACACTTTTCAGAATTATCAATTCATTATAGTTAAACATTTCGTACAGTCCTATAGACTTCACTTCACTCAAGTTTTAACTTGCGAGTAAACTTTTGGAAGTTGCAACTGATAAGCTTTCGGTTCTCTCGGGCAGATTTCCCAGTTGGTTATACCATTAACGATACTGTCATGGCATTCTGTAAGTATAACAATGTAACAGTATAACTTACTGCAGGCTATTTTATTTCTTCTCAATTTAATGCAAACCGATTTTTGAGGAACTTGAACTCCTTCTCCTTCTCCTTCTCCTTCTCCTTCTCCTTCTCCTTCTCCTTCTCCTTCTCCTTCTCCTTCTCCTTCACTATTTTTTCTATTTTCTTCTTCTGTTTCTTTTCTTTTTCCTATGGTCTTTTTTACTTTTTTCCCTTTTTTATTTATTTCCTTGAGAAATTAAAGAAAAAGTACCGATACCGATAGAGACTTGAGAAGAGAATCTAGGATTGCGATAAGTTTGCGGACATAATTTACACGTTTTAGTTAACAGTCTTTTTAGTAAAATAAATATTAACAAAGAACTAGAACGTTGAGGAGAATCATGCACAGAAGTTCTTGTTTCCTTTCCGTTTAGTGCATTCATTCATTCGTTCATTCAGTTACTAATTTATGTTTTATAGAATCGGTCTCATTCTATCAAACAGGGTCTTTATATATTTAACGCGGAGAGCAAATGCAAAGCTTTGAATAAGATAAAATCTTGCATCATCATGAAATGACTGTTCATCATATTTCTCCAGGTTTCCCAAGGTACATCATCACTTTCATCATTGCTTTATATATGATGTTTAAGGTATCTGCATCGCCAGTTACAAGACGCGACACTGCCCCTGGTCTCTGTGATGCGATTGACGTATTAGAAGAATCCACCGATGAACTATATGAACGAATGGTTTGTAAAAAAAAAAAGTTTTCATCATCTTTTTAGTCAAAATTTAAACAAATCGGTTGTTCTGTTTGCGGATGTTATACAATTCAATTCATAAGACTTTATTTCAATCTCTCGCATTAAAGTATGCAATTATGACAATAGACGTGGGTAAATGTACAAGAGAACAAGAGATTGAGGAGTGCCAACAAGAAGCTCTGCAGAACTTGTTTACGTTGACACCCCTTTACAAATAAAACATAGAAAGAAAGCTTAAGTATACAGAGAAAACAGAACAAAGATGGCAAAGAAAGGAAAAAACAAAATCAATGATAGTTTGATATAAGATACTCTTTAAGACGTTTTTTGAAGGTGTTCAAACTTTTACCACCAGTAATAGTAGTAGGGAGGGAATTCCAAAGTTTTACGCCGACATAACGAATACCAAGTTGTGCAGACCTAAGTCTAAAGTAAGGAACAGTCAATTGATTTGGCGCACGGTTGGGATAAGGATCGTTACGTAACTGAAAATAGTTGCCAAATGTCGACGGAGCATTATCATGTAACCAATTGAAAATAAAAATACCAACATAGTAACGATTTATATCATAGATACTAAGAGCGTTAAGAGTAGTAAACAGGGGTGCTGTATGCTGGAGGTAATCCGCATTACAAATGTAACGAATGGCTCTCTTTTGAAGTAAGTAAAGGGGTTGAATTCTAGAGGCATGGGTACTGCCCCAAATAACATTACAATATGTAAGATAGGGAAGTATGAGTGTATTATACAAAGTGACCAATGTGCTTCTGGGAATGATTTGGCGAAGTCTATTAAGAACTCCAGCGCCTTTAAACACTTTCACACAAATATTCTGAATATGATTATTCCAAGAAAGATGATTATCTATATAAACCCCAAGAAATTTAGTAGTCTTAGACAGCATAACATCAACACCGCAAAGTCTGATACTATTAATGTTAGGATTTAAGTGCTTTGAAAGTGTACTAAACACAATAGAGGTAGTTTTCTTAACATTTAGTGACAATTTATTTGCACAAAACCAATCATGAATATATGTAAACTCATTCTGTATAGTATCCAATAGAAAATTAATGTCATTACTGGAAAAGAACAGGTTAGTATCATCAGCATAAGAGATTATATGACATGTTTTGCTGGCTCTATAGAGGTCATTAACATAAATTATAAACAACAATGGACCAAGTATGGACCCTTGAGGAACACCACACTTAATTGGCTTAGAATCAGAATTTATATTATTAATAACAACAAACTGGTGACGATCAGCAAGATAGCTTTTGAACCACTGAAGTACAGTTCCCCGGATTCCATAATGACTAAGTTTTTCAAGTAAAATGTTATGGTCAAGGGTATCAAACGCCTTCGACAGATCCAGAAATATACCAGAAGCATACTGATTATTTTCGAAAGCTTCCATAACTTTACAAGTAAAATGTAAAATAGCA
This sequence comes from Apostichopus japonicus, assembly GCF_037975245.1. Taxonomy (NCBI): domain Eukaryota; kingdom Metazoa; phylum Echinodermata; class Holothuroidea; order Aspidochirotida; family Stichopodidae; genus Apostichopus; species Apostichopus japonicus. Next base: position 7,663,696 of record NC_092582.1, on the reverse strand, counting down.
TGTGTAGTTGAGCGGCCAGGAAGGAAACCAAATTTATAGTTATACAGTAAATTATGCTTAGCAATAAAGTTATATAACCGCGAGAACATTATTTTTTCGATTACCTTGGAGAAACATGGGAGAACTGAAATGGGTCTATAATTATTCACGGATTCCTTTTCACCGGCCTTAAAGACAGGAACAACTCGAGCTATTTTTAAAGATGTGGGAACAACACCAAGCTCAAAAGAGAGATTACAAAGATATGTGAGTGGAATACATAATGAATGGGCAACATGTTTTACAATAATAGCAGAAACACCATCAAAACCAGCAGCGGATGGCTTGAGTGATAGAAGTACTTGAAGGACCTCATCTCTTGTTGCAGGAATAATGAATAAAGAGTCAATGACTGGTGCTTGCAGGTACATTTTGTAGTGAGAATTAACATTAGGAATCTTATGTTGAGTGGCTGGACCAATAGTAGTAAAATAATCATTAAAAATGTTTCCAATATCCAATGGATTAGAAAAACTGACCCCCTGATAATTAATCTTTTCAGGAGTGCGATTAGCTTGTCGACCATGTAAAAGTGTATTTATTGACCGCCACATACTTTTCGCATCCTGGTTGTTATTATTAAACATATTGGTGTAGTAAGACTTTTTGGCCAGCCTGATAACAGACGTAAGACGATTACGAAAACGTTTGTAGTCGTTCAAGTTGTTTGCAGTGCGACTACGGAGATATCTTTTATATAAACGATTCTTTGTACGGCAAGAATTAAGGATGGCAGGAGTCATCCAGTCACTCTTATCACTAATACCCTTCTTTGTACTAGGAACATACGGAAGACAGTTGTTTAAATGCTTACTAAATATTTTATTAAACTGATCAAATGCAACGTTTACATCATTGCCATAAAAGACATCTTGCCAAGTTTCGTTTTCAATAGCAGACCGAAATAACCGTGTAGTTGCTGGATTAACGTGCCTCCTTAAAGTAATTGACGGAATACTAGTTTTAACATTGTCAATTTCAACAATAGTAAAAACAGGGAAATGATCCGAAATGTCGTCACAAATTATGCCCGAGGTAGATGACAGTGATGGACTATTCGTAAAAATTACACCAAGAAGTGTAGCAGAGTGTGACGTTATCCTAGAAGGCAAATTGTGGAGTGGACGAAAAGAGTGAGAGTGTACAAGGTTGATAAACTGATTACCGATGTTTTCCGATGTAATTAAGAGATTACAGTTAAAATCGCCCATTAAGAAACAACTCCTGTCTTCTCGATTCAATGAAATAAATAAAGTAGAGAACATGTCAAGCACAGTTTCGCTAACACCGGAGGGGCAATAAATAACCCCTATGGTGATTGGCGAATGAGAAGCCTGTAGTTCTATAAAAGTCGACTCAAATACGCCTTCTACAAATAAACTCAAATCTGAACGAGATTTGTATTTAAGAGATGAATTGATATATAGTGCGACCCCTCCACCACGCCCTTGCCTAGAGGCATGTTCCATATTATACCCAGGGATGTTGTAGAGAGTATGTAAAGTATTAGGATTACCAAGCCAGGTCTCGGTTATACCGATAACAGAAAAAATATGCCTAACGGATCTCAGTGATAATAATAAATTATTAAAGTTACTATTCAGAGACCTAGCATTCACATGATACAAGGTAAGTTTCTGATCCCATAAATCGTTGGTAATATCTTGAAAGAAATTGTAATCATAATACTTGCAGTTAGTAGCTTGAAAACTTTGAACAGAATTGATATCAGGATCAATAGAACTGAGAGGGGAATTAATGTCGTCACATGCTTGAAAGTGATTTCGAGTATTTTTACAAATGATACAGGCTATGTCCCCATGCAAACTAACAATAGGATTACTAATACAGTCATTATGCCATTTAATAACCCCGGAGCAATTACAGCAATGACCTATGGAACAACGATCACTAGACGTCGCCGAAGCATTCCATAACATCAACTAATCGTGTGCACTGACCTGCATGATGACAACAGCTTTCTCGTTTTACCTGTATATCCACATAATACATAATATCTTTCAGCAAACGAAACACTAAACCATGGTTTGTCTGTAGGTAGGTAGGATACATGTTAATCACACACAAAAACCATTAAAAGACCTATATTGTGTGTTGTATACACGGAGAGGAAGTTGACCTTGGTTGACATGAACTGACCTTCAACTACCGTTAACTTCGATAAAGTTCTTGTACGCATCAAAGGAGGATCTATATACATACCAAGTATGAACTTCAACCAACATGTACTATTTGAGGTAGTGTGTTCACATGTTTGGGTTTCAGATACAAGCAAATACACACGCACGCCATCACATTCGCATTGATCCCTTTGGCTTTTGGCAAGAATTCAAACCACAGTGTTACAGTAGGCCTACATTAAACAGATTGTTTATACCTTCAAACTCACCGTTGTAATTTGAAATAAACATTTTGCAACAATTTGCCTCAATTTGTGTTTTTTCTTCTTTCTTATTCTCCTTGGTTTCTATTCAGAGAGAATCAGGACGGACAGAGTGTGCGGATGGAATTGAAGGATTTAATGAAGAGTGGAGGCAGGTGGGTTTAACGATGAGCTAAATTAAACCTCTAAATTGCCTTAGATTGTAAATTTAGGTCATTCTCACAAAGCCATGATGCGTACCCTATACCTAAACCTAAACCCTCCTTCAAATCAATACTAAGAGATCTATCTACTTAAAACAGTTTCAGCTGCATGCTCTTTATAAGTGAATTATTAGGAATACAAAAGCTCTTTTTAATTAACAACCTGTCAAAGGAGATAACCTGATTTTGTGTTTGTATACCTATTCATCGAATACAGTCACCAAATTGAACAATGTAGCGTTTTAGGGTTTAGAAATTATATCATTGTGACTTTTAATCTGTTTGTCTGATCATCTTGGCATCTTCATCTTTTTATTTTCGTGAAATTTCGTGAAATTCTCAGTATTGCTTATATTTTACTCTTTAAAGATCGAAGGGATCTCCGCAGTATACAACACCACCAAAATGTTTCAAGCTGCCCTCGACATCGTTAGAAATCGAGAGTCCACAACTGCCATAGAACGTTTAGCTTCTAATACGTACATACATCTCAATGACGTCATTAGAAAACTACCTAAAGAGGTATTTTAAACCACGTTACGCATGTTAAACAGCAAAACTGTGAGACAGGCTATCAATGAACTCCGGAAGCGTGATAATATTGTCATCAAGCCAGCCGACAAAGGTTCTGCAATTGTCGCTATGGGCAAACAATTCTACAGAGAGGAAGCAAACAGACTACTCGGCAACCATCAACACTACAAACTCCTGGATTCTAATCCCACTCAAGAAATCACACAAAACGTGAAAAGAGTCATCCAAAACATATATAGTCTCTATCGGGTCCATTGACCGACGGTTACGGTTAGGCCAGAACCCCCTTACAAACGACCCAAAACCTGGTCGCTTCTATTTTCTGCCCAAAATTCACAAAGAAGGCAATCCTGGGAGGCCCATAATCTCTGGTAATGGAACGGCTACTGACAAAAAATCTCCAAATTCGTGGATCTTCTCATCCAATCTTTTGTTCCGTCCTATGTTCAGGACGCTACGGATTTCACTTGCAATATTGGGGAAATAAAAACTCTTCCCCCTTCCACTCTGTTAGTAACATTGGAAATGTCTTCGTTATACAAAAATATCCCCAGCGAAGAAGGCATTTCGGCCTGCACTAAAGCATTCAATCCGAAACGTCGTAAAACCCCCACGAAAAAAACTTATCTTGGCCAGCTATAAACTGGTATTTGGCAACAAACACAACCTCCAGATTCATGGCACCGCAATGAGTACCAAAATGGCTCCCTCTTTTGCCAAAATCTTTATGGGAAACCTATAGAAAGAATTTTTCTCTCTATAAAACTTGAAACCACACACGTGGTTACATTTCATTGACGATATCTTCATGATTTGGATCAATGGTGAGGCAAGTCTAAAACTCTTCATTGATGGCATAAACTCGTTTCATCACACAATCAAATTTACTGCAGATTTTTCTAGATATGACGTTCATTTTCTGGACACCAGAGTGATCCTACAAAATGGCTCACTCAAGACAGACTTGTTCAATGAACCCAAGGACAAGCACAACTAACTACCTTTTACCAAGCAATTGCCATCCACGTCACTGTACCAGAAATATTCCATACTGTCAATCGTTGCGCATTCGATGCATTTGCTCCTCTGAAATCGATTTTGATTCTCGCACCACAGAACTGTCAAAACACCTTTTCACCTTACAGTATTTTTGGTGTTCTGTTGAATATGCCCTCAAAAATGCGAAAAGCAAACCCCGAAACATCCGAGACTTTGACATACGAAACTCGTCAAACCAGTTCCAAAAGTGTACCTATGTAATACGGCATAGCGAATCTGTGAACAGACCACCTAATGAAGAGGTAGCGCCTATGATAACGTCCACGCGCATGCGTGATCGGAGATTCATTGTTTAAGTGAATAGGGGGGGGGGAGGGGTATAAAGGGTAGAAGCCGTGTATAAATAAAGTGCATGTTGTGCTACAAAAGAGCACGGACAAGTTTGCGATAGCCGATTGCTTAGGTTTTATAGTTGGCTAGCCAATAAGCGCCCATTTATGATGAAATGATCATCTTTATTTTCATAATCCTACCACGCATTTCTTTCAGGGTTCATGACTTCTTTCTTACTCTTGGGAACTCTCGAGAGCATGTTCAAACATATTTATCGACTGTAATTGGATAGTTAGCGATATATTACGGTGTCACGTTTTATATAACAGTCTTTTTTTAATGTTTCTTATTTCTTCAAATTCACTTGTAGAACTTGACAGAACCCACACCGACGTTCCATTATTCCGACCCTAGTGACGCAAGCTGTACTGTAGAAAAGCGAAATGTCTACATGGCTAGACAGCTACGTGATTTTTCTCGAGACATAGCATACCTCCTCGATACCGGTGGATGTTGATCACAACATCGTCAGAGATTGCGAAGTGGACTGGGTTTTTGTGAATTTTCTGCTCATTCTGAACCAAAACTGTTCTATTAATAACAGTCTTTTTTTAATGGTTCTTATTTCTTCAAATTCACTTGTAGAACTTGACAGAACCCACACCGACGTTCCATTATTCCGACCCTAGTGACGCAAGCTGTACTGTAGAAAAGCGAAATGTCTACATGGCTAGACAGCTACGTGATTTTTCTCGAGACATAGCATACCTCCTCGATACCGGTGGATGTTGATCACAACATCGTCAGAGATTGCGAAGTGGACTGGGTGTTTGTGAATTTTCTGCTCATTCTGAACCAAAACTGTTCTATTAATAACAGTCTTTTTTTAATGGTTCTTATTTCTTCAAATTCACTTGTAGAACTTGACAGAACCCACACCGACGTTCCATTATTCCGACCCTAGTGACGCAAGCTGTACTGTAGAAAAGCGAAATGTCTACATGGCTAGACAGCTACGGGCGTTTGCTCAAGATATAGCAAGTTTCCTCGGCATGGGTTGATGCTGATCACAACATCGTCATATATTACGAAGTGGACTGGGTTTTGTTAGTTTTGTTGCGGACGTATATGCTTTTATATGACGTGTAAGTGATAACATTACAGGTTCCAAAAGGAACGGGGAAGGATGGTTGACGAAGCAGTAAATTATATTGACCATATATAGACTTATTATTCTTGTTCTTGTTCTTATTGTTATATAGTCTAGACTTATTTCATATATAGAGAAGATTTTAACATAATTTTCTTTCTCTCGACAAAATTAATTTCGGAACCAAAACTGTTCTTTTACTCGCATATTCAAACTGTTCGTATGTTCATTTGATATATTATTATCTTATTCAGTATAATATATTTATTGATTAATTTACACTAGTAGTACTTCAAATTTAATCGCAATGTTTCCACTTGCAGAAAGTTCATTTTTACTACATTTTACAATTATTTATATTCGAGATTATATAATAGATATGTATTAATGTATAATTGATGCAATATGCAATATAATGCAAACAGTAAATAAATTTCAGGGGATTATAGTTTCCTCCTCCAGAAATAATACAGCATTTACCGTTTTAGTACCAGAAATTTCGCAAGTATGCAAGTCATAGGGTGGAGGTGGGGCGGGGGTTGCGGTTGGGGTGCCGGATCTCCGTCATCTGACGGTCATACGTTTAATGTCAAATTATATCTGCGATACAACAAAACTAGCACATATGCTGTATAGAGCAGATAATGCAGATAATATATGTGTACAATATTTAATATAAATGATACACATGCCTAACCATATAATTATAATATGACATCAATTACTATTTTTTTCACTTTAATATAAATTTTACATCAGTGTATCCCACGCAATCGGAACTGAGAGGAAGCGATGCAAAACCACCAAGTAATTTGAATGTTTCTGTTAGATTACTGACATAAAGCCAAATGATATGTTTATAAACATGGCTACGTCCCTGACGGGAAGTAATATAACTTGGGTGTGGAACTTTCCGGCAAGTTATAAGAAATAGCCAACATTGTAGTCTGAGATTACTGGATGTTGGGAATACTAAGAGCATTAAGACAAAGACAACCCCGTCCTCCCCAACCTCCCCCCTCCCCACCATCCCTTCACCCTCGACTTGGAAATTCCATTTTTACTAGAACTCACCCCTGTGGACTTGTAGCTCGAATGAGATCTCAATAATGGGACACTGTTTAGCATTGATGGAATAAATGCACATCCGTAAACAAATATTAATGAGACAATATAAGTTAGTTCTTTATAAGTAGCTGGAAACTGAAGTCTGTGTTAATGAATACTAATAAATTCACAACTCCCCCCCCCCGACTGATTAATGTAGCGGGCTGAACCTTTATGATAGGGTCAGAGGGAGCCTGCCCTATACAGGAGATTTGGAGGTTCTCCCGCAGAGATAAATAAAAGCTAAGACGTCAAATGAGGCATTCAGAAGCAAATTTAGACATTAAATTAGGTCTTCATAAATAACCCTAGACGCAAGGTTTGATAAATATATACTTTGTGTAAGCTTGAATGACGGTAGGGGGCGGTGAGGGTACACCTGTAGCAGTGGTCCACTTCTTCCCGGATTGTATGCAAAAAAGCCCCAACTGAACCCGGAGGTTGGATTCTTCCCCCCCCCCACACTCCCCCCCCCGCCTCTCCGCACGCCACTGGTTGAGACATGGTCGCAGCGTCCCGTCATTCGATAGGAGTTGAACTCCTTAGAAATTAGCTCTCCCTGTAGTATCCATAAAGATGATAGCTTATTCGCGTTAGGGCGGACTCGTCAGAAGTACAAATAAATCCGTCATTCGGCAGGTACTTTGTAAGAGTAAAGTTACTCAAAATCTACCAAACAACTTCAGTTTCAACCTCCGGCAGTCCCGTTATATCTAGACTGTGAGTTTTGGCCCCGGCAGTCCCGTTATATCTAAACTGTGAGTTTTATTCCCGGCGGCCCGTTATAGCTAAACTGTCAGTTTTAACCCCCGACAGTCCCGTTATATCTAAATTGTCAGCTTTAACCCCCGACAGTCCCGTTATATCTAGACTGTGAGTTTTAACCCCCTGCAGCCCCGTTATATCTAGACTGTGAGTTTTAACCACCGGCAGTCCCGTTATATCTAGACTGTGAGTTTTAACCCCCGGCAGTCCCGTTATAACTGGGCTGTCAGCTTTAACCCCCGGCAGTCCCGTTATATCTAGACTGTGAGTAAACCCTGGCAGTCCCGTTATATCTAGACTGTCAGTTTTAACTCCCGGCAGTCCCGTTATATCTAGACAGTGAGTTTTAACCTCCGACAGTCCCGTTATATCTAGACTGTGAGTTTTAACCCCCTGCAGTCCCGTTATATCTAGACTGCCAGTTTTAACCCCCGGCAGTCCCGTTATATCTAGACTGTCAGTTTTAACCCCCGGCAGTCCCGTTATATCTAGACTGTGAGTTTTAACCCCCTGCAGTCCCGTTATATCTAGACTGACAGTTTTAACCCCCGGCAGTCCCGTTATATCTAGACTGTCAGTTTTAACCCCCGGCAGTCCCGTTATATCTAGAATGTAAGTTTTAACCCCCGGCAGTCCCGTTATATCTAGACTGTGAGTTTTAACCCCTGCAGTCCCGTTATATCTAGACTGTGAGTTTTAACCCCGGCAGTCCCGTTATATATAGACTGTGGGTTTTAACCCCCGGCAGTCCAGTTATATCTAGAATGTGAGTTTTAACCCTCGGTAGTCCTGTTTTATCTAGACTGTATAATTGTATCGTGACAGCGATATGTTGCGCCAAGTGTGTATCACGAGTCCCTTCTGATCCGTAGCGACCGGTCAGCGGGTGGCCTAATTTTTATTCCTAGGACGAACGTGGGTTCAGGTTTTTCAGGAATTTACAAATTCGTTTGAAATCAGAGTTAGGGTTTAGAAAGTGGGTTACAGATCCAGTCTCTAGGTAAGTGAAGGATCGTCGTTCATAATCTGGGGTCAAAACTAGGAAAAAAGATTCAGAACATGTTTTTTGAAAAAGCGTCACATGTTTGGAATCCAGGGATTTGATTGGCCGATGCCCACGTTCGTCCTGGGAAAAAAAATACGCCAGCGGGTGTAGGTTGGCTCAGTGACCACCGACTATAAGATACTGAAAGGCGTAGGAGGCAGGCAGGGTCTTGACTGATGCATCTTGGGTATTCTGATAACACCTCCAAAATAATCCGACATCAATAGAAAACACAACAAAGACCTTTTTTAGTCCGTTGACTGGTGAGTTCACTTATTGAAAGCCATTTGGTCGATGAATGAAAACAAATCAATAACTAGGTAAATGCAACCGACAGGGATAGACAACCAGGTGCTATACGGTATTGTAGGGTTAATATACACTCATAAACCATTGATCCTACCAGGGCTTATGGGATCGCATCAATATGATAGAGACTGGACAAGATAAGCAAAGAACATAAGCTCGACTCCGCCTAACCGTGGATACAAATAAGCTTATTAAGCCTACCCAAGCCAGCCAATCACGCTATATTGATCGGGCACATCAGTAATTCTTTGGGGGTCATTTCTGTTACAAAACAATAATGCACTGACTGCTTCATCCATCAGCTGGTGTAGTCAGTGAAGAGTTCAAATTAACCCCGATAAATCTAAAGTTTTAAACTTTAAAGGATCTTTAAACATCCTTTCGCAAAAGACTAGACTGACGTTAAAATGTATAATAATAACATTTCGCCTAGTAAACTTAGCTGTTTTCCGACGGAGTTACCCTTGATAAATAAACTTGATTTGAAGAAACACATAGTATGACTACCGGAAGAGCCTGGAGGATCCTTAATACCCTTAAAAATATTAAGTAATCTTAATTATCCACCCCCCCCTCCCTCACTCCCCATATCCTATCGCAAAATGTCAACAATATTTCCCCCTCCATTTTTTCGACCTCTCGTTTGTAATTTCACCTTATTGTGCAAATGCAAAGTTCAACTATTTTGATTTCAAAACTTCTATAAATATCTGCGAAACTTTGACGTTTATTGTATTGAAATATATCGACGTTTGATATCGGAAATTCAGGTTTTACCTTGTAATGATGTAGACAGGGACGTAGCTAAGGCCTGATGATTGGGGGGGGGGGGGGTGTAGTGGCTGAAATTCCAACTGGATGGGTTTTGAAGCCAGAGAATTCCGACTACTGACTTTTACCCCCCCCCCTCCCCTCGCTCTACTTGTCAACGATACGGTAGGTATCAGACACCCCATCTTTCGCGACTGCACTTTTGTTCCGAACTTTTTTCGATACATTTGTACCCACTGGCCCTCACTTCACAAACTTATTAATCATTCTGGTTAAGCAAGTAAGCAACTGAGTATAAGTTATCTGCTTGAAGGCTACATAGACTACTAACTACAAAATCTATGTTAATGTAACAAAGGGGAATTATTTTTTCCACAAATTATATTCGACGACATAGTGAATTACCCAAAATTACAGTGCTTTTCCTAGCGCGCTTAATAATATATAGTATTTTGAAGGGGACGGGGCTTTTTATCACTCACATGAACAATCTGCCTATCATCTTCGTCAAAGCATTGAGTGTTTTAATTGTATATATACCAGCGACCCAGCCAGACTTTGCACGGGGGGGGGGGGGGAGGGGAGCACATTTTGCGATCGATATGGGGGAAGGGGTCTAAGAAATTTTCAGAATTTTCAGAGTTAACGGAGCTGACACGTATCCAAGATCAAAAGAGCACTGACAAAATACCATGCAAAAAAACCCCAACAGTTTTAACATTTTTTTGACACTGAAGGGCTGTTGCTCCCCCCCCCCTGGATACGTCCCTAATAGATACTGAACTTACTTAAAGCTAGCGAACAGGGTCGACCTACCCAATAGCAAAATTAGTTCATAAATAAACCGAATTGAAGCTGGCGAACGTTGTACGGTTGTTCTATTAGGCATTTTTTTTAGAGTATTCAAAATCATACGAAGTGTTGTATGGTGGAGTATAAGGATCGCGAGATACAATTTCTCAAAGTGGCAAGGAAAACGTGGTAAATATGACTGATTAAAGGTCAATTTTGACCGAAATTTTTCCATTTTTACGTCATTCACAATCACAAGAAAATATGAATAGGCCTAGGTAAAAAAGAGTGCGACAGTCGGAAATTCCGAATTTAGTCATTTTGCTAGAGTGCAGGGTTGTCACCACGCCGGGCGGTGCTACCCAGCTCTCAAAATTTCCGCCCGGTACTCAAGGTCAATTTCAGCCTTACCGCCCGGCACAAATTAGCCTACAGTCCCGCCAATAAGTAACTTGGTAAAGATTAGCGCGATTCAGTGCAAAAGTCAGCTTAACTGTAATTAACCCCGCTCCAAATAAAGGAACGCTACTTTCCCCGCACTCCAAATAAAGGAACGCAAATTCCCCTCGCTCGCTATTCATCACCGACACAATGGGAGTGAACCAATCGATACAACGCTTTTCATAGCGTGGAGGTAGCGTAAACCGATCGCTGATGTAACCAACACACGTTATATGCATCACAATTGTTTATTGTAAACATCCAGAGTAGGCCTACGAGTACGAAGTTTACGAACTTTGACTGAAAGGAAGTTTTCATTTATTTATTTCAGCTTTATTTCAAGTTTTTAACGAGAATAGTTTCGTGTTGACGGGCAAAACCTTTTTAGACGTGTTTACTTAAATCCCCGATATGTTCTGGTTACCAGAAGCAATAAAAAGCAAGAAGGAAACTTCGTGCCTTATCCTTTCGGCGTAACACTAACAGACCATTTTTGTAGTAACATTAGGCCTCGCGTTTTGTGTGGGGTTTAGGCACATTAGGCCAGTGTACGAGTACGAAGTTCACGACTTTGACTGAAAGAAAGTTTAAACGAGAATAGTTTCGTGTTGAAGGGCAAAACCTTTTTGATACGTGTTTATTTTATTGCCCGATAAGTTCTGGTTACCAGAAGTAACAAAAAGCAAGAAGGAAACTTCGTGCCTTATCCTTTCGGGGTAACATATCATTTTTAATAGTAATATTAGGCCTCGCGTTTTGTGTGGACTTTAGGCACATTAGGCTAGGAAACGTTGCACTGAGTACTGTTCTAAAAACATGTCGAGACAAGACTCGGTGCTTTGGATTCTGTTCGCTGTTTCGCTATGTAGAGACGCTCCACTGCCAATCGTTTCTTAGCGATTTGCCAAGTTTAACTAAGAACAAGTGTTTCACACACATTGTAAGAATGTTGTACAGTACTGTAGCATGCACCCTTACCGAAATCCCAGATCTGGGCCAGATATAAAAATCCAGATCTGGCCCAGAGCTGGAATTTCAATCTGGGCCAGATCTGCTGCAGATCTGGAATTTATATCTGGCCAGATAAAAAAATTGGGCAGATATAACTTGATATAAAATCAAGTTTTATATGGCCCATATAAAATTTGATCTGGTTTAATTGTATTGCATCCATATCTGGACCAGATAAAACTTTATCTGGTTGATATAAAGAAAATCCAGATAAACTTTTATTTGGCCCATATAAAATTTGATCTGGTTAAATTTTATTGCATCCATATCTGGGCCAGATAAAACTTTATCTGGTTGATATAAAGAAAATCCAGATAAACTTTTATATGGCCCATATAAAATTTTATATGGTTAAATTTTATTGCATCCATATCTGGGCCAGATAAAACTTTATCTGGTTGATATAAAGAAAATCCAGATAAACTTTTATATGGCCCATATAAAATTTTATATGGTTGAAGTTTATGGCTTCCATATCTGGGCCAGATAAAACTTTATCTGGTTGATATAAAGAAAATCCAGATAAACTTTTATATGGCCGAAAAAGTGGCCAAAACTGGACTTGAGAGTAACTTTCCAGCGTGATCAGTTATCTCTGTTCTGGTACGGAGACCCATACAGAGAGCAAGACACACACAAAATATAAACACAGAACTCAACTGGATTGGAACAAAGTGGAAATATGTAAAGTGCATGCACATTACACACTTTTACTATACCTTACCAAAACATTTGAAAACTGATATTGAATACATGTACATTCAAATTTTTCGCCCAGGTAAATCATATTACTTACTTAAATAAACTGGCATCGCGCGGTACCACTAGTACACTTAAACATAATAATTGAAGGTTGAGTTCTTTATTCTTCTGTGGTCCTGTAGATGTTGATACTAAATTGCGTTGTGCTATTCTTTTATTTAATATATTTGCTTAAATAAATAAGTTCCAGGAGGGCGATATATGTTCCATTATGTCCATTCAGAACCGAAGTTCAGTCCCAAAATATATTCCTTGTTGCCATCCGTTCCAAAAAATTCTTCCTTATTTCTGACTGTTCAGTTCACTATAGAAACCTTTGCCAATGTCCAGACATCGATAGGTTATTATTCACGAATCTCTATCACATTTTCTTTATGTACCAATCCTTTCTGTTAAACTTCCTTCTGCTCTTTACTCCTACCATGTGGACACTAGTGTACACAGCTCCCTTTCCTATCTCACTCCTAGAGTATCAATACACATATGTCCATTGTTCAAAAGCGGCCTTCACACTTAATCAACCTCTGAGTCATCCTGTTTCAAGCTAAGACCCTGTGGTTGCCTAGCAACCCAGATAGAGATAGTTATTCCCCCCCTCCCCCTTTGACTTAGTGTGTAGTGTAAGTGATTTACTATTGAAATATATATGTATAGTGCAGTGCCACAATATAGTGTAATGTAAATCTCTATGAAAATGAACTATGTAAGAGCATACAATCTTAAAGTTTTATCTGTCAATATAAAGTCAGGTATAACTGGATATACATGATGTATATCCAGTTATCTGCATATCTGGATTGACTCTATATCCAGTTATATCTGGCTTTATATGGCCAGATAAAACTTTATCTGCATATCTGGATTGACTCTATATTCAGTCATATCTGGCTTCATATGGCCAGATAAAACTTTATCTGCATATCTGGATTGGCTCTATATCCAGTTATATCTGGCTTTATATGGCCAGATAAAACTTTATCTGCATATCTGGATTGGCTCTATATCCAGTTATATCTGGTTTTATATGGCCAGATAAAACTTTATCTGCATATCTGGATTGACTCTTAATCCAGTTATATCTGGCTTTATATGGCCAGATAAAACTTTATCTGCATATCTGGATTGACTCTTTATCCAGTTATATCTGGCTTTATATGGCCAGATAAAACTTTATCTGCATATCTGGGATGATTCTTTATCCAGTTATATCTGGCTTTATATGGCCAGATAAAACTTTATCTGCATATCTGGATTGACTCTTTATCCAGTTATATCTGGCTTTATATGGCCAGATAAAACTTTATCTGCATATCTGGATTGACTCTACATCCAGTTATATCTGGCTTTATATGGCCAGATAAAACTTTATCTGCATATCTGGATTGACTCTTTTTCCAGTTATATCTGGCTTTATATGGCCAGATAAAACTTTATCTGCATATCTGGATTGACTCTATATCCAGTTATATCTGGCTTTATATGGCCAGATAAAACTTGATCTGGCCAGATTAAACCAGATATAAAGCCAGATCTGGGATTTCAGTAAGGGCAATTAAATCACATTAACACTGGGGTGGGTGATGAGGGGCTCTAAATACAAAAAATACCAAAAAAGATCCCAGGAAAATTCAGTGATGCACATGAAAAAACAAAGGTATCTCAGGAGAATTTTGAGGATCAAACCCCTTTCTAAATGCCACCATTTTGCATGTAGGCACCATCAGGATTTTAAAAATTTTCAAAATGGGAGGGGGACACCCCCTCCCCTTATACCCCTCCCCCCAGGACGCGGATCACTGTCACAAATTACCCGGCTCTAAAAATGGTCTGGTGACAACCCTGCTCGAGTGAATGGTTTTTTTTTCATATAAGGAACACACATTTGTGTGTTTGTGTTCATCTATTCTTCTTGCTTTGTTTTGTCTTGTTTGGTTTTGATAATTAAACTTTACGCTATTCTTTCTCATAATGGAGGGCCCTATACGTTTACAAGCGTTGTATTTGGTTTCCGTGCATGGGTTCGTGCAAAGGTCGACCACGTGGCATTTGATATTAGAATACATTTGATAAAACCGAGTTTAAATAAATGTTACGAAAATAGAAATCTTCTATATATAAATCTTTGTCGCAGTTTGATCACATCCTCTTCGCGTTGGAGAGAGAAAATTCCCCAACCACCCACCCCCTCCCCCCAAGTTGCTGGTTTGGATGGTATTGATGACTTATATGTCAAGAGATATTTGGCTATCCGTAAAAAAATGACATTAATAGTTAATGATAATGTGTGTTATATTTTTGTACTTAACATAAATATTAGACTTTCTCTAAATGTCATGCTTTTGCGTTAACCAATATCCCGGACGTAAGTAGATGTTACACCTACAAGAATATCATAAACGGAAATGTAGAAAATGATATATAAAATAAAAAAATTCAGAATCATTAATTCATTATTGTTTTACATTTCGTACAGTCCTAGACTTCACTTCATTAAATTTTTAATTCGCGAGTTAACTTTTGGAAGTTGCAACTTATAGGCTTTTGGTTCTCTCGGGCAGATTTCTCAGTTGGTTATACCATTAAAGATACTACCATGGCATTATGTAAGTATAACAGTTAGTACTTTTCAATCTAAGTTACTTCAGGCTTTTTTATTTCTTCTCAAGTTAATGCAAAAAGTTAAGCTTTTATTTGTAACTGATTGCTGAGGAAACCTGGACAGCGAGAGCTACTGAAAGGTTCAATGATTCCAGGCTCAAACCGCTCTTCACACTCCCTCCCTCTATCAATAAAAGGGAAGAAAAAAAAGAAGAAAGTTGATACTTATTATTTAATTTATTTGCGACGAGCTACCTTTTTCAACATATTCTCAAAACTAACCCCATTTCACCCCCTTTATCACCTTTGTGTCTAAACGACTTAACATTTTCCCTTTAAATCTAAAACAGCCGGTTTTATCGTGTGCAATCGCACTTAAAATACATCCAATGCCCACATGATCAACCACTTGCACCCTGTTTGAGTTGACCGAGCTTAACGGCCAATAGTCCTATATACTATTTAACCCAAATGAATGGTATAACTGAACCCTTCTACATTGCCAAACGTGATATCAATATAAATTGCTTTCATGTTGTAACTGCCTTGCCTGTTATTGAACCCCCCCCCCCGACCCCCCCCCCCCTCGAGAACTTAAAAGAAAGCATCTTTTCTTCGGACAGATATATATTGTTACGTCATAACCACGACTCATTAATGTAATTTCAGGGATATCGATAGAGTCTTTGGTTGAGAGAATCTAGGATCGCGATAAGTTTGCGGATGTAATGTACACATTTTACTCAACATTTCTTTTATTAAATAAATATCAACGAGAAACTATGACGTTGAGGAAAATCATATACACAGAATGTCTTGTTTCCTGTTCGTTTAGTCCAAATAAATATCAACGAGAAACTATAACGTTGAGGAAAATCATATACACAGAATGTCTTGTTTCCTTTTCGTTTAGTCCATATATTCAGTTACTAATTTATGTTTTATAGAATCGGTTTCATTCTATCAAACTGGGCCTTTATCATAGTTTAAGTACGGAGCAAACGCAAAGCTTTGAATAAGATAAAATCTTGCATCATCATGAAATGACTGTTTATCATATTTCTCCAGGTTTCCCAAGGTACATCATCACTTCCATCATTGCTTTATATATGATGTTTAAGGTATCTGCATCGCCAGTTACAAGACGCGACACTACCCCTGGTCTCTGTGATGCGATTGACGTATTACAAAAATCGGCCTACGACCTTTATGAACTAATGGTTTGTTAATAAAATTTAAGGATCTTTTTAATCAAATTAGGACACAGTTAGTTGTTTTATTTGCGGATGTTATACGCCGAAGCATTCCAGAACATCAACTAATTCAATGCATTGACCTGCATGATGCCAACAGCTTTCTCGTTTTACCTGTATATCCACATAAAACATAATATCTGTCAGCATACGAAACATGATTTTTCTGTAGAGAGGTAGGATACATGTTAATCACACACAAAAACCATTATAAGACCTATATTGTGCGTTGTTTACACGGAGAGTAAGTTGACCTTTATTAACATGAACTGATCTTCAACTGCCATTAATTTCGATAAGGTTCTTGTACGCACCAAAGGAGGATCTACATACCAAGTGTGAACTTCAACCAACATATTTGAGGTAGTGTGTTCACATGTTTGGGTTTCAGATACGAACAAACACACACGCACGCCATCATATTCGCATTGATCCCTTTGGCTTTTGGCAAGAATTCAAACCACAGTGTTACAGTAGGCCTACATTAAACAGATTGTTTGTACCTTCAAACTCACCGTTGTATTTTGAAATAAACATTTTGCAACAATTTGCCTCAATTTGTGTTTTTTCTTCTTCTCATTCTCCTTGGTTTCTATTCAGAGAGAATCAGGACGGACAGAGTGTGCGGATGGAATTGAAGGATTTAATGAGGGGTGGAGACAGGTGGGTTTAACGATGAGCTAAATTAAACCTCTAAATTGCCTTAGATTGTAAATTCAGGTCATTCTCGCAGAGCCATGAAGCGACCACACCCAGTGGCGGACTGGCCACACGGGCATTTGGGCAATGCCCGGTGGGCCGGTCGGCCGGTGGGCCGGTGGGCTGGGCAGCCTGGTAAAAATTACAGCCAATTTTCACAGTAGTTAATAATTAAGAATACAGACGGGC
Organism: Apostichopus japonicus; assembly: GCF_037975245.1. Lineage (NCBI taxonomy): Eukaryota > Metazoa > Echinodermata > Holothuroidea > Aspidochirotida > Stichopodidae > Apostichopus > Apostichopus japonicus. The sequence continues at coordinate 7,646,292 of NC_092582.1, read as the reverse complement.
TGTGTAGAAATATCTTTTTAACTGTGGGAATCAGCTTATGAAATCACCATGTTAGTTAGTCTGTTAGTTCGTAACAAAAGAACGTGCTATTGGCAGCCCGTCCGTGCTAATATTTTTACGATAAGATATACAAGTACGGTGACCAATGCATTGTGACAGATACATAGCACTGAAAGAGAATGCAGATTTTATTAATCTGCACCTCATCCTCCAGAAAACGAAGTAAAGAAAGGTGAAATCTTATTAGATTATTTTGATATCACTCACTAGCTAATTCCTTAGAGATTATGTATGAACAAAAATGACCCACATATATACAGTAGGGTGTTTGGTTATCAAAATTAGACGAATGTTTACATCTTGAGGCGTTCATGTTGATGTCTGTGGAAAAAAGGATCTTGGCAAAACTTGACACTAAAAATATCATTGATGGTGTGGCTGCCAGAAGCAGCGAACTGCGTAGGCTCCTACTCTCGTAGACATGACATGTGCTCGTGTTATTGAACATATATGTTTTAGTGGATTTTATTTAGGTTTTTTGTTTTACATTTTTTCAAGCATGTTGTCACGAATGCTTGAAAAACTAAATTAAATCCAATTTAAAACATATATTTTCGTCTTTTTTGGTTTACGTTTTTAAATTTTCTCAGTTTAATCAAGTGTTGCTTCTGGAAATTTATTTTTGGGTCTTTTTAAAGGATCATTATTAACCTACAAATTGAGAAATATCGCACTATTTTGCATCTAGGCATTCCTTAACTTCAAAAAAATCTCAAAAGGGGAGGGGGGCACCCCCTCCCCTTCGACCCGTCCCCCAGGACGGCGACTTATGTAAGTAACATATCAATGAATTTGGCCCGGTCTAGGTGAAAAATGCCCGGGTCGGTTTTAAGACCCAGTCCGCCCCCGACTCCACCTCACCCTCACACCCTCCTCCAAATCAACGCTAAGAGATCCTTTTACTTATAGACTTTCAGCTGCTCTTTATTAGTGAATTATTAGGAGTGCGATTTTTTTCTTTCTTTACTTAACGAATTGTAACAAACTGTCAACGAAGATTACCTTATATTGTTTTTATATACCCATTCATCGAATACAGTCACCAAATTGAACAATGCAGCGTTTTAGAAAATATATCATTGTGACTTTTTCATCTGTTTGTTTGATCATCATTCATCTTCATCGTTTTATTAAATTCGTGAAATTCTCAGTATTGCTTCTATTATTCTCTTAAAAGATCGAAGGGATCTCAGCAGTATACAACACCACCAAAATGTTTGAAGCTGCTCTCG